>NC_134487.1:67388354-67580854 GCF_040206685.1 Ascaphus truei
TGGGGGGGGGGGGTAGGGAGCACCGGGGGAGAGGGAGCACCGGGAGAGCACCGGGAGAGGGGGGGTTCCGTTATTGCGGGCCAGCGGCCGGGAAGGGCGGGGGGGGGGTCAAGGCCGGGCAGCCGTTAAGGAGGAGAGAGAGAGAGAGAGAGAGAGAGAGAGAGAGAGAGAGAGAGAGAGAGAGAGAGAGAGAGAGAGAGAGAGAGAGAGAGAGAGAGAGAGGTGTGTGTTGTGCTGTGTAGCAGCAGTTTTTGTGTGTGTAGAGCTGATGTCTGTGTGTATAGAGCTACTGTGTGTGTATAGAGCTCGTGTGTGTGTGTGTGTGTGTGTGTCAGTGTCAGCAGCAGTGTTTATGGGTGTAGCATGTGTGTGTAGCAGCAGAGTTTGTGTGTGTGTGTGTGTCAGCCGTTAAGGAGGGTAGAGAGAGAGAGAGTGTGTGTGTGTGTGTTTGGCCCGCCCGTCACTCCGCCTCAGGCCTATGAGAGGTGTGCCTCCACCTCAGGCCAATGAGAGGTGTGCGGGGGCGGCCCAAGGGACCAATGAGATTTCCCCTAGGGACACCGGACATCCAGGCAGGCAGGCAGGCAGGCTGGCAGGCAGGCAGGCAGGCATACAGTGCTTTCACTAATATAGTATAAGATTAAACTAAAGATTAGCCTATGTGTTTTAATATGGAATACCACTATTCTATGTCTTGTTCCCGGCTTACTCTTTAAGCCATTCTCCAAAAAGTAGACCAGTGGCTAGGAAAGGCTAGCAGGTAGGATACGAGGGTCTGTGGCCAGGCCAAAATCAAAGGCAGGTGGCAAAGAATTAGAGTCGGAGTCACATACGAAGGTCGAGGCAGAAAGCAGAAAGGAATGGTGGTTAGCAACAGGCAGAGTTCAGGACTGGAGAGAGGCAAGAGTAGTGAAGTCCAAAACGGGTATGGTAACTAGAATAGAAATTAGTATCAGCAAGTGGCAGCAAGCTTGAGTACTGGGATAATCACAATAAACAGGCACATGAAGTAGGAATTGGAGGTCTTATATAGGGGCTGGGGATGATTGACGGGTGCGGAGCATTACGTAATTAGCAGGCTCAGAGAGTTCTCGGCAGAAAACAGGTACTGTAGCAGGGAACAGCAGTCCTGGTGTCAGACTGAGATAACTCTATGTTGGGAGCAACAGGATACCAGTGTTCAAGCCCCTACAGGGACACCCCTGAAATTACACCCCCCCCCCTGAAGGGGCGTTCTTTGGTCGATCTTCATTTAGGCTTGGCTACATATTTTTAGTGGAAAGCCTGAACCAGGCATGGAGCGTGGATGTTTTCTTGTGGGTCTCAGAACTTCTCTTTGGGTCATAGCCATTCACTGCACCAGGTACTGCCATCTTCCCCTGTGTAGTCTGCAGTCCAGGAAATTCTCCACAATATATTCATCTTCACCATCAACCAGGAAAGGGTCAGGAGGAGGAAGTGAGCACCCAGGGAGCGGATTCTCCCAAAAATGCTTTTGTAATGTGGCGTGGAACACTGGATGGATCTTCATGGAGATGTGGAGTGTAACGAAAAGGGCAGCTAGACGGTTAAAATAAAGGTTAACCATGGTCCTGCTGTCCATTTCATCAGGGTCACCACTCATGACCCAAGGGTTATTGTGAGGTACTCAGATTGCCTATAAATGTATTTTCCCTGTAAAAGTGTAAATCTTTATTGTATTTTTAAAGTAGTGGTACAGTGTATATTATGCTTTAACACATGTGGGGTTGCAGTACCACCTTGATGTTCATAGGGAGCCAGGTCAGTGACCTATTCCTCCCTGAGAGCCATGCCCCCCGGCTGGACAATTCATTTTCCTTGGGGGTGAGGAGGGGCCGCCCATGAAAGAGCACGTAGGTCCCCATTTCTGGACAGTTTGCCAGGACTTTCTGTGGGTCATGAAGAAATGGCAGGGGAAGGTTCTGACCAAAGGACTTCTGCTGATTTTGCCAAAGGAAAAGAAGCAGAACTATTTTGGGGATCAACAAATCATCATCTTATCTGGCCTCATGGAACTCTTAGGGGATCATATCGCCTTGCAAGGGCTGGCGTAGGTGCCTCGATTAGCTGATCCGTATCTCCCGCTTGACCTGAAATCATGAGTGTCAAATTTCCAGAACTGTGACCATGCCCCCTCTTCTCTGATTGCTCCATTTGTTCTTCCCGCCATGCTGTGATTGGTCGAACGCCGTTTCTCTATAGGTTCGAAGCGAAGGGGAAATACTACAAATGCCTGTCCGCTCCAGAGTTCCAGGCAGTTGGTTGTTGCTCATGGGTAGTCTCGGTTATTGGAGGCTGCCTGGAAATACGAGTCACAGGTGATCGGAGGACTTTCTACTGCTTGATATATAATTGATGTCTACGGAGATGTTCCAGGACTATACTGACATGTTTTTGATGGTCCTATAGATTAGGATATCGTCCAAATATGCAACCACAACCTGGTCATGAAACATTCGAAGACCATCATTGATGAAATGTTTAAAAGTGGCTGTGACATTACAGAGACTGAAAGGCATGACTAAATATTCATAATGTCCATAGCGGGATTAGAAAGCAATTTTCCACTTATTTCCCTGTAGGTTACAGACTAGATTATAAGACCCCCACAGGTTAAACTTGTAAAGATCTGGGCAGATTGGAATCTTTCCAGGAGTTCTGGGATCAAAGGTAGTGGGTATCTATTCTTAATTTTGATATCGTTCAGTTCGCAGAAATCGATGCAGGGACATAAGAAACCGTCTTTTTTCCCAATGAAGAAGAGAGCGGCTCCAGCAGGAGAGGTAGTGGGTCAGATGAAGCCTTTAAAAGGGTTCTCTTGTAGATATTCTCTCAGCACTCACAGCTCAGGTTCAAAGTGAGTATAAATTCGTTAGCAATTCAATAGGACAGTCATATGGTCGGTGTGGATGAAGCTTATCTGCATTTCTCTTAGCGCATATGTCCTGAAATTCTTGATATTGTAGTGGTAGTGTACCAGAATGAGTGGAACATTGCCACCCTACCAGGTAGGATTTTTAGAAGCAGACAACAAGGTTCACAATGTTCTGAAGGAAAAGTAACAACTCTTTTTCCAGTTGTTTTGAGCATTATAGACCACCAGCCAGGGGATACCCAGAATAACGGCAAACTAAGGTGAAGGAATGAGGTTGAATTAAATCTCTTCTCTATGACCAAGCTGCATTGTAAGAATTAAATTACCCATTTCATGGATAACAGGACCAGAGCTTAGTGGAGAACCAGGGAAAACGAGAAAAGAGAGCACCATCGATGACTGGAGTCAGGAGGGGATCCAAATGACAATCTTTATTGAAGTAAAAGCACAGAGAAACACCTCCTACGTGTTTTGAACAAAGGTTCTTTATCAAGGAGCACATCATCCACTACAAGAGGTGTCCATGAGTACTGGGCTATTAGCCCAATTAGCCCCCAATGAAATTGTTTGTGGTGGGTCTCTCATTCACTTTCAATTTTCTGGGATAAGGCTTATTTACCTTCAATAAGGTGCTCACTTTATGGCATACACCTCTCTATGTTTTGGGACAGTATGATGTTATATAAGCAGGGTATTTGAGTATTCTCACCAACCTTCTTACTTAGTGGAGAACCATCGACTATTTCTATCTTCATAGTAGAGCCCTTGGGCCTGGATGAAATCAAGTTATCTTTGGTGAATTCAAGGTCCAGGAAATTTCCCCCCGCACCTGAGTCAATCATGGCAGTGGTAGAGATGCGATGAGTGTCCTCTTTAAGAATAAGATTCCATGGGTAGTAACAACGGAGCACAGCGAGCAGGAAAAACAAACAAAAGTGGGGTCTATGATGCAAAAATAGGTTAAAATAATTTATTGGAAAAGTGCACACATGGTATGGAGCAGGTTACTACCACTCTAATGCATTCCGTGCAAAGGCGCTTTGTCAAAGAGTTACATAGATCCGTTACATAGTTACATAGATAGTTACATAGTTACATAGATCCAGATGCACTGTTATTTGGGACTCTGTTCTATTTGTTTACTCTTTAAGAATAATAGTCAGAAGGAAGTGAGGATACCTGATGGGCACATTGCCATCCTCTTTAGTGGTGAGGAATACGGATTGTGACAGAGACTGTAGCTGGTCAGAGTGAATGGCATTCACGGCTGTCCGGATTCAGGTACAGGGGCTTCTATATTCCTGGCAGCTCTTTAACAGTCAGCTTTGAAGGCTACAACAGATAGCCCCTCAGCCAATAAGAAGCCACCTGTCCCTCACCTCAGAGCTTCACAACTTTCTACCTGGCTGGAGCAGGTTGTATTGCCGCTTAGGTTTCTGCCCCTGTCCGTTATTGTTTTCTTGTGTTCTTATCCTTTAGTAATAAACTTGTTTGCTTCAGTCCTGCTCCAGTCCTACTCATATCTTATAATATTATATCCAATGTCCTGTGGTCCTTGTCCTATGTCCGGTTTCCTGTATCCCGTGTTCCTGCCCTGACTTCGGATCCGGACACCTGCTCCAGCTTTCTGCGGCACCCATGGATTAATCTATGCTTCGGACTCTCCCCCCCATGGATTTCCCCCTTGCAGACCTGATAACAACATTCAGGGTATTCACCTTCAGTGATCGAGGGCCTTCTATACTTGTTAGGGCAAGTGGCTAGGTAATGTCCAGAGTTGCCAGAATACAAACATAAGTCTTCTGAGTGAAGTTGGCTTCTTTCTTCAGAGATGATTGGTCCTCGAACCGTATTCACCTGCAATTGTTCAAAGTTTACTGCCTCTCCCACATTTGGTAAATGTAAATAGGTACACTTTATTTGGTACATCAGTGTGGGATAGAGGAGTTTCCAGGCAAGGAGGCTTGTGTAACACACATACAACTTACTATTCAGTAAAGATCATATTATTAATAAATTGTGTCATGTTGTATTTATCTATATCCCCTAACAGCTGATAATTATCAGATCAATCATTAATCTCCCATCTGTTTTAATTAGCTGAGGTTCTAAGGAGCCACTACAATAGGTACACCTGAATTTAAAAGGTACACTACATAAAAAGCAGTACAGTAGCTGCTAAATAGGTACAGTTGGAGGATATGCGTTTAGTTTTGGTGTAAACCCCCACCCACCTGCACCAAACAAATAGCAGTATTTAATATATACACTAGATGGCAGTGTGGGTTCTTATTTAATCATGGTTGCTTTTAATTCGATTTCTTGTAGCTCAAAGTGGCAGTATAACTGAAGAAGAAACGTGAGGTTCTCAAAACGCTGTACACTCTAATTTCACCTATGAAAACTCTAATGTGGGTCCACTGAAAGGTATCACAACCTACATTGAATCCGCAATTAGTTTACTTAGAATACAAACATACTATAGTATATGAACAAAGGGTACTTTGTTTTAGATGTCTACATGTATGTATACTAATATAATCAATATGGTAGAAAAGTTACATTTAGTATCAGTCACAATCCTCTGGATACCAGAAGGGTTACTGAGTTGTGTCTACATGCAGTCGTTATTGTAATGACATTGTTATATTATATAACAAAATTAAAATTCTGGTTGCAAAATGTAGCCATACTTTCATTTAGTGGTATTGCATCGATCATTGAGTCATCTTTACTTTATATAATTAAAAGTGATCAAATACAAATAGCTAGATCATTTTTGTGAATGTGTATCTGTGTTGCATCTATTTTGTTGCAACCTAAATAATGTTATAATCCTGCTGTATTTGGTATTAAAATCCAGCATTTTGGTTTTAACACTGAACATATTGTGTGATCTTTAGTACAGAATACCCTGTAAAGCACAATAAAAAAACATCTAACATTGGACAGAATTACTAAAGAATAAATTCAAACGTCTTTGAGTGTATATTACCTTTTCACTGCTTGAAGATCATCATGTTGCATACCCATCGGGCAGGGTTGCCACCTTCTACTGAAGGCCAACTCGGAGACAACATTTGAAAATATTGCGCTTATCTTCGGTGGCGTCTTCCGGCGTCCTCTGGCGTTCCAACATCTTCCCGTCAATATGTCATGGCAACGTGGCACCATGTGGCGGGATGCCTTATGGCGCCGATGCGTCACGTGGCATCACATTGTCATGGCAACGCTGCGCCGTGGAATATTATTTATTTATAAAATGTTTTACCAGGAAGTAATACATTGCAAGTTTCAAGTTTCGTTTTCAAGTATGTCCTGGGCACAGAGTTATGGTGACAATACAGTTAGAGATATGATTATGGGCATACAGGCATACCCCGCATTAACGTACGCAATGGGACCGGAGCATGTATGTAAAGTGAAAATGTACTTAAAGTGAAGCACTACCTTTTCCCACTTATCGATGCATGTACTGTACTGCAATCATCATATACGTCCATAACTGATGTAAATAACGCATTTGTAACAGGCTCTATAGTCTCCCCGCTTGCGCACAGCTTCGGTACAGGTAGGGAGCCGGTATTGCTGCTCAGGACGTTATGACATGCGCATGCGTGAGCTGCCGTTTGCCTATTGGGCGATATGTACTTACTCGCGAGTGTACTTAAAGTGAGTGTACTTAAAGCGGGGTATGCCTGTATATAACATTTTCAGACAGATTAAAATTGTGTTAGGAGAGATATGATAGGCCTGCAATGTGTTGTCTTAGGAGAGGTACAGTAGGATAGGCCTGCAATGTGTTGTCTTAGGAGAGGTACAGTAGGATAGGCCTGCAATGTGTTGTCTTAGGAGAAATAGGATAGTCCTGCAATATGTTGTTAGAAGAGGCCCTGCCACAAAGAGTTTACAATCTATAGGCAGGGTAAGCTGAAACATTGGGTACAAGGGATGAGAGGGCTGGCGAGTTTCAGATTGCAATAGAGCAGCTTTAACATTACCAAACAGCAGCGAATGGCAGCAAACGGCTCACACCTTAAGGGCCTCATGCAGAGAGCATCGTTATTTCAAAACTCGCCATTTTTTGTTCAATTTCCCTCAGAAAACGGCATAAAATGGCGAGTTGCGAAAAACGCGCCATTTTTTTATTTCTATGTTTAAAACTCGCCTCGCGGCTGGCGAGAACCTCCATCGCGCCATTTGTAAAACTCTCCGAATGCAGAGAGGTGCGAACGGCAAGTAGCGGCTGTTCGCGCCAAAAAAAGGCGCGATTCTCGCATTTTTGCCGCGCCACGAAAATATGGCAAGATGGCGCTCGCCGCCTATAGTAAAGGGGAAAAAAAAGGCGCGAATTTGTTTTTACACGTTTCTGAAGCGCGCATCTCGCCAATTTAAACTCGCCACACGCATCCATGTTAAACATAGCAGAATTCGCACTTTTCTGCATATGGAGAATAAAACTCTCCAAAAAAGCTACTTTTTATGAAATTCGCCATTTTTAAAATTCTATGCTCTCTGCATGAGGCCCTTAGTCTCCTAATCACCCATTGATGTGTCTATTTGACTACATTCAACTTGTAACACCTAGACAGGACAACACCCTGTTTAAAAGTACCAATTGTGTAAATGTGCCTCACATGTGATAATTGAGCTGGTTGGGCTGAACTTAACTCAGTCAGGTGACTTGTAAGACCTATATAGCTAGAGACACACTGGGGGAGCAGCAATGCATTGGCAAGCAGCATACATTTAAAGTAGCAATTTTAAGTAGAATGCAGCGTGGGTTGAACAGGGAGTTCAACAGGAGGGAAACAAGTGCACAACATGTACTGGCCCTGAATCCTGGATTTTGAACTACGCTGGAAAGGAGGACATTATCTATCCCAGACTGCACATCTCAGCACTAAACTATTACTGCCATATCGCCACTACTGTTTTTATTTGCTTTGACCTCACTTCTTTTCCACATACGCACTTCTTTCTACCAGACTCTTATGTCGCTAACTCTATTCATATTTCGCCATCTCTCCTTCCTTCACCACTTCTCAGTTCACATGAACTCCTTTCTTACCTGCGCCCTCTAACACTACACAGCTATACCCCCTGCACTAAAACACACCCCTACAAATCAGCCTCACACATTCTATTTCTATCAATGCTCCTCCTTGCTTCTGGGGATATCTCTCCCAATCCTGGTCCCTGTCTTATTTCTGTATGTTCTTGTCCTCGCCTTCCACATACATCTTCTATTCCTTCGGTGTCAACCCCTCTAACCTCATATCCATCCCCTGTCACCCTCCCTCCTCTCTCCCTTTCTCATGTGCCCTTTGGAATGCTCGCTCCCTTTCTAACAAGTTCCTCTCTGTGCATAACTTCTTTTCCTGTCACTCTCTGCTCCTATTTGCTATAACTGAGACCTGGCTCACTCAGTCTGACTCTGCTCTGGAAGCTGCCCTCTCTTATGGTGGCCTTTCTTTCTCCCACACTCCGCGCCTTGATGGCAGGGGTGGAGGCGTGGGGCTCCTGCTCTCCTCTATCTGCCGCTACCGAACCCTTCCTACTTCTCCCTCTCTTTTCGTTTTTGTCCTTTGTGGCTCACACTGTCAAGCTTTTCTCTCCTCTCCCTGTCCATGTGGCGGTCATCTATCGCCCACCTACCACTACTCATCCCCCTTCTGTCTTTCTCTCTCACTTTGAATCCTGGCTCTCTTTCTTTCTCTCCTCAGATTCCCCTGTTCTTCTCCTTGGGGGCTTCAACTGCCATATTGAATACCCCTCTCTCCCTTGGGCTTCCCGCTTTCTCTCTCTAACCTCTTCTTTTGGCCTTCAGCAGTGGACTGCAGACAGCACCCACAAGGATGGCCACTACCTAAACCCGGTTGGCACTATATAAATAAAGACATACATACCCTATGGCTGCCCTGCAGCTGCGCCAAAGGCTGTCCGCTTTTGGGGCGACACATATGTAGACTAAAGGGGTTCAGAATGAATGGAGTTGTGGTTTCATAGTCCTTTGTCCTCCTGGGTCATTAAAATTCCAGTGGGTGGGGTTGACGAACACATAGCTGTAAGCTAACGCAGATGTTAGTATAAGAATAACAGAGCCTATATAAAATAATGCATGCATCTAATTTTTTTTATATTGCACCCAGGTCATTAAAAAAAATCTAACAATACCACTAATAAAAATGACATGTTTTGTATATTGTTACATGACAACAAGATGTTGCACCTTATAGTACAATTTCTACAAGTCAGAATGGGGGTCTTTTCTCTATGTGGTTATTTTAGAAATTAAACTATAACACCTGAACTGCACTATACTGTGCTGCTCTTCGTGAGGATTTAATATGCGGAAATGTTCACTTTGATTACGGTTATTGAATTTTGAATGAAGCACATCAACGTACCTATAACAAGCTGAATGCAACATCGTGCTGCTGTTTCAGAAACCTGAAGAGATTTTCCCAATATCTATTTCACAACGTGATATCCATGGAATGATTTTCTGTTCTTCTCATTGTGTACAATGTTAAGTCTCTATCTGTTATTCACACTGTAGAAAACGGCTACTAATCTACAGGGAAGTGATGTATATGCTGACAGCAATGTAACCATCTGAAATTACAATGATCTAGTGCTAGATACCTACTGTATAGCAGAAGGACAAAGAGAGAGCAGACATTTGTGTCCTTCCAGATTTCTATTATTTACTATTGACAATACTCATTATAAGATGTGTACTGTGTCTTAAAGACAACTGGAAAGGGTTAATATGTCACACACCTAAAATGTGTATTGTCAATGTGTCACTAATGAATCAGGGAGTGCACTTGGAAGCCTATGTGCACCTGCCCTTTTCCTTCTAAAGCTGAGAATTCCTTGACTCCATGGTGGGTTACCCACTGCTTGCTGCACCTAAACTGTTCCAGATGCATGTTCTGCCTCGCTGCTCTCAGTAATGCTCTCATGTCACTGTACCATGGCATTTTTTTTTTATATTGGTTACTTTTTGAGATATGTATGAACAAAATCAGCTTGAAAATTTGCAAGATGATTTCAGCGAAGGTCTCAACTTCCACAAGAATTGTGGAATCTGCGCAGCCGCCTCCGGTGTTCAGTTAGTGAACTGCAGAATGCTCCCTGAGACTAATAGAGATGTACGAAATGAGCTAAAATATAGTCATTATATTTGTAGCCTTTTTTGTTCAATTTCACTTCCTTGCACAAGGTTTCCCCAAACATCGAAGGGCAAATAACGTTGTGAAATTAGTCTTAGATTTTGACATTTCACAAGCTTTCCGCATTGAAGTCTCAGCATTGAGCAAATCTAGTAATGTTAGAGAATTTGACAAGTGAATCTAGCAACTTTAGAGAATTTTGTAAATTAGCATATTAATGGCAAATTGCTTGCAGTCTCTGACAGTCACAAATTATTTCATGGCTGAAAAAGGAAAAATGTTGCCTAGTTTGAAACCTTGGGTGAAAGTTTTGCACTTCTGTACATGAGTCATTCATGCAGCTGTTATTGGGGTGAAAGTCTGTGTGCACTGCATAGCAAAACTATTCCAGGTGGGTAATATTTACTCTTGTACGTAAACCTTCTAGAAAGATCTTATAACATACTTTTTTGCTGCAGTGACCTGATTCCTGAATGATGAGAGAAGCTGTAAGAACAAAATACATACTGAAATCCAATAGTTTACAATATCTTTCAAACTAACACTTTATGCAACTTACTTAGCCATGTTATAACTGCTTTTAATAGCGAATAGTCATTCATGTCTAGTTGATAATTGTTTATAAAGTTTTTTCCTATTACACAACAATACAATAGTGGTGCGAGACACTAACACAACATACCAAATATTACCACGTTTCCACATACAGATGCAAATTCCCCATTAACAAAAACGATAGAAGTGATCACTGAAAGTAAAAGTGTACTGTAATATCACAGTTTCATGTTCATTCTTGCCAGAGGAGAAAGTATGAACTCATGCCATCCCAGGATTGAAGTGTTTGAATTAATTTGTCATTAGTTTCACACACGCATTATAGTTTCACTCCTGAAGTAGAGTACAAAGTCCTATTTGTGGCCTCCTCAGTGCATGGGCAGAGATAACAACTATCAGAGTTCAGAAGCATGAGTAATAGTGCAGTTAGCTTTACCATTTTATAGCCAACCTACTGTTGTAATGTAGCACTGCTTCTCCCCCCCTCCCCACCCCCTGGGAGATCTTGCCCTGGCTACAGGTCTGTGTGGTTTGGCTGCAGGAGGGATGAGCTTCCGTGATGTTGTGGGGAACAGGATAGGATTTGGTGATCCTCAGGTTCTTCTCATAGGTGTCAGCGTCACAATAGGCTCCAACAGAGCTGGCGGCAGTCCCTAGAATTACAGTATTTTCTCCTATACCTCTGCCCAATAGACTGCGACTTAGGCAGAAGTATATAAAAAGGGATCTTTATTCAGGCAGCCACTGCTGTTATTACAGCGTATGCCTTGTATTGGAGAATGGGTGCCAGGCCCCTGGATGGTGCGGCCCTCTGGCAATATGGAGGCCATGTGCTCTGCACAGATCTTGGCTGCATCTCTGCTCCAGGAGACGCTGGAGGCATGTCTCAACCCCAGGAGGGGCTGAGCTGGACTCTCCCAGCCATGATTGGTTGTACACAGACTCCCATTCACCTCCACCCCAGTCACTCAGAGAGGCAGCACAAGGGGGGGTAAACCCACAGGAAAGCCTGTCACTGCCTGTAGCTACTAGGGCTTACGTGACAGGGAGGCAGAAAGATAGTCTGGACCAGCCATGGATTTTTAATATTTTTTAATGGGATCCTTACAAATCATATAATAAATGAAAACCTGATGTTTTAAACCCTCGGTTACTCGAGGGACCTGCAACCCATTACATAGCGGTGTAGATTCTTCACAAGAGGGCAACATACAGTAATGTTGCAAGATGAAAGGGAATCATGAGAGATTATCAGAAATAGAATGAATGTATTGCAACATAGAAACACAGAATTTGACAACGGATAAGAAGCACTTGGCACACCTAGTCTGCCCATTTTCCTATCTGCTGTAAAACGTCAGACTCTATTTGATCCTTGTCTTTCTTTCTTATTTAGTATGGCCTTATGTGTACCCCAAGCATGTTTTCATTCTGTTACAGTATGAGCCCCTACGACATCAGTTGTTAGTCTATTCCACAAATGCAAGACCCTTTCCACAAAGAAGTACTTCCTCACATTTCCGTTTAGCCTTCCACTCTCCAGCTTTAGGGCTTATCCTTTTGTCCAAGCAGGGCTGGTGCAAGGGTTTTCAGCACCCTAGGGGAACCTTCAGCCTTGCTTTTACCCCCTCCCCCCCCTTCAATCTTTCAGATTTTTTAAAATTATTAAATTATTATAGCCCCAGTCTCTCTCACTACTCCTCATCCTCTCTCATCTCACCACCCCCCATGCCTCCTCTCACACCTTCCCACACCTCAATCACCCCCTTCTTCTCCTCAATCACCCCTTCCTTTAACCCCCTTTTCCCCCTTCCTTCCCCCTTCCTCTCACTCCCTCATTCCCTCTTCCCCTCTCATTCCCTCCTTCTCCTCTCACCCTCCTTCCTCTTCCTTTCTTACCCCTTCTCTTTCTCTCTCACCCTCCTTCTCTTCTTTCTCTCTCACCCCCCTACTTCTCTTCTTCTCACCCTCCTTCTCCTTTTCTTCTCTCACCCCCTCTCCTTCTCCTCTTCCTCTCTCACCCCTCCTCCACCTCCTGTCACCAGCCTGGCTTTGGTGCAGCTAGGCAGCAGAGGACAGTGGGTGACAGCTGGAGAAAAGACCAGAGAAGGAGGACGTCAGGTAGCAGGAGAAGAGGACAGAGAATGGCAGGATCAGGGCAGTAGAGGAGGAAGAGGGTGGGCGGCGATGGTGGAAGAGGACTGAGGACCATGTGAGCGGAGCATGGTGGTACAGGAGGATGGCCGGGGAGGAGCTGCGCTGTAGCAGCGGCAGAAACCGGAAGTCAGTAAAGACTTCTGGGTTGGATCGTTGAGGTGCACGCCTCCCCCGCCAACCTCCTGTGCCACCCTGCTTCACTCACATGGTCCTCAGTCCTGTTCCGCCATCGCCGCACTCGCGTCTTCCTCCTCTGCTGCCCTGCTCCACTCCAGCTGACCTCCTCTCGCATCGCCATTTGAAACATTCAATCATATCCTTTTCCTTCTGCGGTGATCATATTAAGGTTCTTCAGTCTTTACTGATAGGTCTTATGCAGTCGACCATGCACCATTTTAATTGTCCTTTTTCGCACGATCTCTAATTTATTTATATCCTTCCTGAGAAGTCTCACCATTTATGTTTAAAGGTTTATGACCACCCCTGTCTTTCTGCTGCTAATACATCAGCATATACAGTAAAACCCAACATCCTGCTGGCATTCTCTATGTCTAGGTAAACTACAACCTGTGCTTCCGCCTGATCTGTAACCTTAGGCACCCAGTCATAAAAAATAATTAGGTTTGTTTGACATGATCTTCCCACAGTAAATCCTTGCTGCTAGGCATCCTGTAAGTTGCTGTACTTTAGATAGTCAACAATTTTATCTTTTAGGAGTGTTTCCATTTATTGCTCATTACTGGCAGCAGGCTCACTGGCCTCAGTTACCTACGTTCCTACTTCTACTTTTGTGAAGTGGTACTATAGTTGCTCTTCTCTAGACATATATATATATAGTGACTAGTTCAATCGTTCTGTTTATGGTATTACCAGCGCAAGCTCTTTTAATATCCTTGAATGTACAGTATCCCATGGGTCCCCATTGACTCGCCCACTTTCAGTTTTGAAAGTTCCAGTTGGACTTTCTCTATAAATTGACTTGTGTCCACATCCTTCCCATTTATATTCCTATTTCCCAAATGTAGGCCCTTCCGTTCACCTTCAGCTTTGAAGACTGAACAAAAGTAAGTATTAAGGTGGTCTCCTATACTTTTGTCTCACTCAACAAAACTGTTGTATTCTTTCTCTAGTCTTACTATTCATCCTTTTATTGTTCTCCTTTCACTTATATACCTACAAAGGATTTGTCCCGCTTCTTTACTGATTGAGCTATTTTTGCTTCTGCTTTGGCCTTTGTACATCTGATTATTTGCGTTGCCTCCTTCCACCTATCCGTATATAATTATCTATTCTCATTCCTCAAAGTTTTCTGTTATAGCCCAAAAGTTGTACTGTATATTTAACTTGTACAATACCTGCCAACTCCTTTGATAACAATATCAGCTTTCTCTTTCTTACCTGTCTAACACAAAGATTTGTTACTTTTATTGTTGCATCTTTTAATTTTTCCCACTGAATCTAAACCCTCTATCCTGCCAAATAATCCCTTAAATAACTTCCCATCTCTGAAAAGTCAGCCCTCCTAAAATTGAAAACCCTTTTTTGCATGGTATGAATCAGCTCCTGTCTTTATACTAAACCACACTGATTGATGATCACTGGAACCCAAGTTCTCAACCACAAATACATTTGATGTTCTGTCCCGATTTGTAAGTATTAAGTTCAGTATTTGGTGCAGTAGTTGGCCCCTTCTCTAATTCTTGAGTGATGCACCTTACAAGGAATCCAGGATATCCCTGCTTCTGACTGAACCTGTAGAAATGCCAGTCCACATCTGGCATTTTAAAGTCTCCTATAATGGTTATCTCTCATTTAATTACCATCTTAGTAATGTCCTCTATTAATACCCTATAAAATTCCTCATCTTGACCTGGAGGTCTATAGACCTCTCCACTATAAATTACAACCTTCCCATCAGTTTCTAGGGCTACCCAAAGTGTTTCAGTCTTTTCTGCAGTACCTTGTCCTACAGTAGCTGTAACCCACCCTGCCCGGCTTCTAGGGAGATTATATCGGTGTGTGTTGTATGGCTATGCCGCATGGGTTACCTTGACTCAGTGGCTGGAATCTGGCAGTTAGGTAATGAGGTAGCAAGGTTGTAGAATAATGGACGCCAGAAACTTTTGTAGTACAACTGCCATTTATTTGTGTCCACGAGAACAGGGACCACTCATGCACATTTTGACAACGTTGCACTGTATTTTATATCAGACAGACATGAATATAGTTCTTCCATTAGGGCCCACTGATAACACTCAAACTGAGGTACATTTACTTAGTTGCTGCATGTAGATGTTGGGCCCCATCCCCCTTGCTGCTTCAGAAACCATCATCGGTACTAATTCAATTATTTTTGTCCGCTACTGGAATCCTCGGGTGTCTTCCTTACTTGACCCAATACCTTTTGCCCGTTTGCGAGCTGCCACCTCCATACAGACTGATGAGGATTATTAGCGCCGATGCACGGTTAGTGCTGATCCGCTGGGATCCTCATTTCAGAGGCCCTCTGTGGCATGCGTTATTCCTTTTAATAACTATTCAGGACTCCATTCTTTCTTTTGGGGATCCTAATTTAAGGGGTACTGCCCATATCGACAACACAATAAACAGGAGGTCCTGGTCTATTCTATTACTTTATAACCATACTTATCTACTCTACCCGAGGCTCGTCTCCTTTTGAACTTTGGGAACCTAACTTTCTCGATCCTTCGCCTTCCCTTATACACTCTCCATGATATCATGAACCAATGGCAACACAGGGTAGGGCCGTACACACGCTAACAATGCTAGTAACCCTTTAGGAGAGTGGTTACATAACCTTTATGCTGTTCTTCACGAAAAGGGCAACTCCTCCCTTTCTTCCTACTGTGTTCTTTCTAAATATAGTTTAACTTGTTATAGCTGTCCCAGTCCTGTTTATATTGTATCATGACGTAGTAATAGCCACATTACCCAAGTCATCCCTTGTCAGTATTGCAATTAGTACTGGGATTTAATTCCCCAAACTAACAGCATTGGTACACATGGCCTGAAGGCTTTTGTTACTGCATTTCCTAATCTTTCTGTTTCTCCTGGCAGTGGTAATCTTTTCCCTATTTAAGCTGGCTTCAGTTCCCTGGATATGTTATGTAATATCTCATCCAATTGCTACCTCTTGCTTAGGGCAGATGGATTTATCCTGACATATACATTATATTGTATGGTACATTTAATAAGTGTTATAAGCACCAAATACAAAGGAGAAGCACTGAGTAAAATAAAAATGTGTAGCACAAGTTAAAAGGGCAAAATAGAATTGCATAAGGTGATAGTTAAAAGGAGTAATGCTAGGTGCTCTTTCCCACTGAATAAGCATTTGAGAAATACCCATCTATATCTGTTTCTATCACCTTGTTCAGGCTGGTACTATGTGTAGCCCTTGTACCCCTGGGGTACTGCAACTACGCGTGCTGCTGTCACCTGTGTGGATAACAGGAGTCCTGACCTCCTCCACTGGGAGCCTGGGGTATACTTATACACGGTGCAGCGCCTCCACCGATGAGAGATCCCAATGTGGTGGGAGTGTTCCCTCACCAGAACCAACATACACAGTGAATACACACACAGTAAGATAAGAACAGTATTTACTAAGCACATGAATATAACCTCTTTACATAGAACTCATTGCATCATTCCTCATGTCAATCATGGCATCACCCCACATGTCAATCATTGCATCACCCTTTGTCCTTTCAGTAGCAATGTGCCTGGGCACTTAACCCCTGAGTGTCCACAAACAATAGTGTGAGTGTGAGGGATAGCGCTTTCCTGTGTTGGGGCCCGGTGGTGCACTTATAATAACTCCCTGGTCATAGTCCTGACCAGGATAATCAGCAACAATCAGCGGCTCTGCAACGTGGTCCTGCTGCACGACACGCTGCTCCTTGCGTGGATGATTCCACCGTCTGACTCCTATGGGGAGGGACCCCAGCCGGATGATCCTTTGGAAACAGTCTCTACTATTGAGTTCAGGTCTCCTTTCAGCTATCAATCTGCACTGGCATTTAGGCAATGTCCTGCAGCATATCTCTCTCTCTATGGCTATAGTGAAAAGAGTCCCTACCTTAAGGCCTTTCCCTATATCATACACATAGAACACTTCTACAGTGGCTCAGGGAACTAACTGGGCCCTGGGGGGTTACCTCTGGCCTAGTCCCTGGAGCACAGCTCCGTGGACTCAACCTGCACCTTCGGGGTCCAGGTCTTGACTCTCAGTTTCCTGTCCCAGCATGCAGTACTCTTTCCTCCCTTCAGGAGCAATCCAGCCATCCCATTGCTATCGTGCGTCACCTGGCAGCTTCTCCCTAAGCATCCTGGGAGTTGTAGTCCCTCTGCTGCTGAATTAACATTGGGGCCGTGTGCGCATATGACACTATACATGCGTGACTCGACTCTTAATGGCCGCCGCGGGGGTGCCCTGCGCATGCTCAACCTCTCAGGCCCCTGTCTTTCATTCGCTGCTTCTGCGCATGCTCGCGCACACAACATGGCGGCGCCCTGCGGCGGGAGCCACCAGCGACTCCGTCGCCCTGCCAGCAACATCCCCACATTTAGAGCGTAAGGGGGGGGGGGAAAGGGAGAGCGGGGGGACCGGAGGGAACCTGGCTACATATGGAAGGAAGAAACAGTAACAGAGGGAAATGAGGGTGAGTGGTACAGAAATAAATAGGAATGAAAGAACATAAAGGAGATGTTGATAGACCCAAAGTAAGAAAAGGAGAGTCCAAACCTGGCACCACTGAGGTCTTCACACATGTAAGGGAGAATATAATGAACTTTGAAAGCACTCAAGGTTTACTATTTTCCAACAATCATTTTTTTGTAAAATGATAACAATTGAATTTGTCAATTGGAGACACAATGAAGAGAATGGATTTAGCATGATTCTCCATTTATTTACCCCCACTTCCTGAATAAATAGCTGTTTCCCATAGATTTTTATTAAGACAATATTGATTTTGTTCAAGAATAAGGTTTCCTATTTCATAAGTATGTTAGAAAAGTTCAATAGTAATTTACTAAATTGTTTCAAAGCCACTATTCATTTTCCATAAAGTAATAAAAGGCAGGGCTGCATTAAAGGGAAAAAACAGAATTTACTTTAGAGCACCATCTCAATTTCCCCATTTCACTTACACCCGTCATTCTCCTGTGACGGGGGCGTTATGCAATATCTTAATTAACTCATTACAGGCTGCTCATGGGAAAGGGATCATATTTTACCTTAGGAAAGAAGAAAGTTTCTTGTCCTCTAACTTAAGATTTATCGCTAAAGGAATAGATTATTTTGACAAAAGAACGCAGTGTAACTCCATATTTTTTTAAAGGGGAAATTTGTTAGTGCGTCTGAGATGATGTGTTTAATGTATCGGTTAACCCAGGGATGGGCAAACTTTCTGCGCTGCGCCCCCCTGCTTGCTCTCCCCCCGTGTCAGCCCCCCCTTACCTTTAATCCAACGTCAAATGATTCCGCGGGGTCATGTTACGTAACGTCACCTCACGGCGTCATTTGACGCCGCGTTGCAATGACGACGTGTCGCCCGAAGCCGTCTGAATTCAGGTAAGTGAGTTACAGAGGCCTCACGCTGAAGAGCACGAGGCCTCTGTACCCAGCGCGTGCTCCCCCACCCCCCAAAAAAAACTTGCACCCCCTAGTTTGCGCACACCTGGGTTAACCCAATGTTTTATGTTTAACCTTATTCTAAGATACTCTTACCTTCCATTCCCATCATGGGACTGGCCTAAAAACATAAAAACATAGGATTTTACAGCAGATAATTACCTTTGATCCTTGGTTTTCTTTCATATTAGGATAACCGTCTATCCATCCCAAGCATTTTTAATCCCCTTCTGAAACCTGGCAATTTTAGTGAAACCCTTACTTTTTCGTTTCTAAAATGGTAAAAACCTGAGAAATATCATATAGAATGATCTTTGGAAAGTGAGAGTTACGTTAAAAAAAAATATATATATATATATATATATATATATATATATATATATATATATATATATATTTATATATATAATTTATTTATTTTTG
Organism: Ascaphus truei; assembly: GCF_040206685.1. Taxonomy (NCBI): domain Eukaryota; kingdom Metazoa; phylum Chordata; class Amphibia; order Anura; family Ascaphidae; genus Ascaphus; species Ascaphus truei. The sequence continues at coordinate 67,407,226 of NC_134487.1, forward strand.
CAGCATCCTTCCCCATATTTATTGTACTAAAAGTTTGTTGTGTGTGTTGAATAAATTCCAATGCTTTGATTTGTATGGCTGAGTTTTGGGCATTTTATTTTGTATTATAAGTGTGTGTAACTGTGTTTCTCCAAGCAAAGTGAATCGTATGGAAATATTTTTGGGGTGAAGTTTGGCTGAGTTACACTGCACCTTTAGAATCATGTGACCAAGTAATAGTAACCACAAGCGTTTAAACAGATTGTAATGGAAGTCACTGCAGAAGTGGGAGTTAGTGGTTTAATGCTCTGGCTGATTTAATTGCTCATTGATGAGACACAGTAAGTGTCAGAGTATGAATGACTGACCCTTTATTACCATGGGCATCGCTCTGACCAACAGCTGCATTGCTGTCCTAAGAATTGTGACTCCTAGTTCACTGTAAAATGACTTTGATGCAGTTGAAAAGTATACTGGCAATATAATTAACGTAACGTGAGTAATGGGGCTGCTACTGCCAAACATTGTTAATCTGTGCTAAGGAGAAGGAGTAACCAGTGCTGGCAAACAGTCATGCAGAACTTAGTGCTGAATCACTGAGGTAAATGTGACTAAAGCTCAATGTAAGAAGTAACAGGCACTGCTCTACTAAAGGACAATACGTGAATGCATATTGCGGTCTTCAATATCTGAAATGCTGGTTGGAAATGTGTACAACGTCGTCATAAGGGATACTGGGGGTAATGTGATTTTGACTCATTTGTTACTGCAATGGACGGCAAAGCATTGCAAACCAAGCAGGCGGCAAATGAGCTAAGACCGGCAAAACTATCGATTGTGACGAAGATTGCTGAATGTTAGTAGTATAACACCATCAAAGTGTATTGGGGTTACTGAAGATGTTAAAGAACCAATCCGTGTTGTTTACAAAAAATTTTAATGACTTTTTTTGTTTTGTAACCTGAATGGGGAGAGGAGGGGGGGGGGGGGGCGTCCAGACCTAATCCATGGGCCCCAATGTCCAGGGAACTGCCGGTTTTCGAGTGACGAGACATTGTGTCCACTGGGCAAGAATACTTGCCTGGTGAACACTAAATAGCTACGGGGTTAGGTATTGCTCCTGCAAATTGCTGATTTAAGTGAGTGTGTACAATGAAAATGAGGGCGATCCCCTTACGATAAGGGTGATTTGCTGATTATATTTCACTGTAAATGTAGAAATGCACGTTTCGGGTTTGCTAGGGACTTGGGTGTCATTGTATATGTAACGGTATTTCTGAACCGGCCTGACCCACCCAATCTCCCATTGGCCCCTGTGGTCTAACCGGCCCCCCCTTTACAGTGTGGTAGTGTCTGGTGGTGCACCTGTTGGCAACAGGACTCCTGAGTCTCCCGCATGATGGTGTGTGGGGAGGACCCGTCCAGACAGGCAGCTGAGGTAGTGTGCTGAGTCTCACCTAGTTCCAGTGCAGCGCCTCCACCTCATCAGGGTCCCTGCGTCCGCATGGGGATGGTCCTGTTGAGGAACTCCTTCGTGGTGCTCCTCTCTGTACATTCACTCCACACATGTACACGAGAGGGTTTGTGATTGAGAACATCTTTATTGTCTGAGTGGGCTAGCTGCCCCTCGCAGTAGATATCTAGCCACTCATGTTCAGTCAGTGCCTCCCTTTAAAAGGTGTATCTCTCCTTAGATAGGGATTCCCTATCCCCGCAGGGATCACTGCCCTGTGCCAGGTCCCTGGACACAGTCTCCTCTTCAGTTACTATAACATAACCAGAACTTCCCAGTAACTCAGGCTAGGACTAGAACTTGAACTCCTCCTCTTCTTAGCTGAACTTGTACTAGAACTACTTTTAGAAACAGTGCTGTGCCTTATGTACACTCTGGAAGCTGGCACACCTCTGACATCACTAACCATGGAGTCAGAGCATGTGACCACTCCCATCCATACACAGGGCACCCCACCAGGGTGTGAGGGCAAACCTCCATAATTACTGCTGGCATGCCCACAACTTACCAGGCCTTACTGTCAGCAGGAGAGATGACTGTAGCCATTTTACATGACCGCTACATTCTCCCCCTGGTGAATCCCATCGTTCTCGCTGGGACCTAAATTTGTATACCCTTTTCCAGGAAGCACTGAAATACAACACATAATTAGGTTAACTTCACATACAAATTTCCATGGTATATAACAAAATGTCTACAGTACATTCCGCCAAGCCCGCCCCGACCAGCAGCCACGACCCCGCGTAATGCATTAGTACCCCCTAAAAATAGTGACTCGGGTCAGGTTTCTTAACCTCTCTACCCCCCATGTCTAGGACCGTGACGTGATAGTGCCTAGGCAGTCCCCTCTCGGGCCTATATGTCACCCTATGTTTGTAAATGTTCCTTCCTATGCCCCATATGCGTACTAAGTGCTCTATCCGCTGCTCGGCCTTCTTCCCTACCACTGCACTTCCTCTTCCGACTAAATGCATTTCAATGGCCTCCCTATGCCACCTCTCTCTGTTTTCCTCTATTTCATCCATAAGAGGCTCAGGGACATACGGGTACTCCAACCCGTGGGATGATTTATACCGAGCCATTATGGTCCGCTCGGCCCTACTTATTCTGGTCAGGTCAGCCTTACCGGCCCTCCCAGGTAACACCCATGATAGGGGCTCATCAGGGTCCACGGGGTCTGATAGGATGCTAGGACCCATGGGTTCTATCTCCCTATGCTCAATCTGCAGCCACCGCTCCTGCAACTCTCTATCCCTTTGCTCAGGTGTGAACTCTCCCGCAGCCCACCAGTAATCCACTACATCTTCTCGCCGGATGAGGAACCGAGTGCGGTCCATCCATGCGGAGTACCCTTCGAATAGTGGGGCCCACCAATGGTGCTCTCTGAATTTATGTGACCCCCCTGACTCCCTATCATCTTCCAGGGAAAATACCCCCGACGACCGTTCAGATCGTGGTACAGACCACCTATAAGATCCCGGGGCCTTTTTCACCGGTTCAGGAACTGCAGGGGGCAACCACCGGCCTACCGCGGCCACTCTCAACTCTCCCCCTCCCCGAGAATCGCCCTCCGTAGCGCCACTGCGCTGTCTCTCCCCAGTCCGTCTCTCCTCCCCCCCCAAAGGTATGTCCATAAGTTCCAGGCTAGGCGGGGATCCCGTGGAACAGGTGACAGGGGCAGGGGCTTTATCTAGGCCAGGGGATGGGGCATAGGGGCGAGTGATAGGACCCCACGGGGTTACGACCCGTTCCTGGCTGTCCGTAGACTGGTCCAATGAGGACATCTCACCCTCCTCAGTCCTCGGATCGCCCATCCAACTTCTGGGCCTTGGAGGTGATCGGGGACCTTCCCCCGATCGCCGAAGCGTCGCTGCTTTGTTCCCAGCGGTTCCGCTGTCGCCACCGGAAGTGATGTCCTTCCCGGAACCGGAAACGCCGCCATCTTGGGTCGGATCCCCATTCGGGATCTCTTCTTCGATGACGACATCCGGAAGCTCCGCCGTCGTCTTCACCGGAAGTGATGCCGTCTCTCCACGTGCGCCTCAGGCCTGGCACGGCCCTTCCTCCACTGCGCTGTCTGCCGGGACAAGGTAAGTGATGGGGCTGTTTCTCTTACCAGTCCGCAGGGGTGTTGGCGTCTCTCTCCCGTCGCCGCCCAGTCCTGGGACGGCGGGACTCCGTCTCTCGGCTCGCCGATCTGCGGGGGACGCCCTGTCTTCCAGACTGCCACTCACCCCACGGGGTGTCGTCTGTCCTGGGTCCCTCCTGGATCCCGATTTCGCCACCGCTAGTTCACGGAGGTCCTCATCTGAGTAATCTCCCTTCCCGGATCTCGGGGTCACCGAGCGTGGCGAAAGTCTTTCCTCTGCGCGGTCGGGGAGCGACCCGACCGCCTCGGTCGATACTGACCCAGCCGACTTGGTCGACTCCAGTCCCCTTTCTCCGGGACTCGCACGGTTCATCCACAGTGCGCCAGGGGACTCGGCGGAGCGTTTAACCGTGTCCCCCGGGGGATCAGCAGGTTGGATAGGTATGAATGTGGGCATGGGCCACAAATATAATGTCCCGCAATGTGGGCAACGTGCCACCGTATTGACAGTGCCTCCGGGCAGCCCGCATTGTAGGCAGAGCCCGACCACCGTCTCGGTGTTAGCCACCCTGACCACCAGTACCCCGCCGGGTACCGAGTAGGGCTGTGTGGAGACCATAGTTCCCACAGCGGGAGGGCAGGCCATTCTTTTAGTAGGGACCACTTTCAGTATGGGTCTCTCCAGGTCAGTGGTTCCTCGCAACTGACCGGTAGAAGCTTCTGGGCCAGACACTTCCTGCTTCGGCTCCTCCTTCCGCTGACATAGCTGGAACCCGCCCCCAGGGGTTGCAATTATGGGCGGATCCCACAGGGGAATATCATGCCCCTTAATTAAGGCCGCGCCTTTCTCAGTCCTGGTGGGCGCGGTCTGCGTTTTCGCGCCAATTTCCTCATCAGAGTGGGATTCTTGGGCGACGGCTAGTTCCCGCCTTCTCCTAGCTGCTGCTTTTCGTGCAAAATATCCCTCCTTTTTGCACGTTACCTCCGTGGCCGGAACTACTTCTTGTAGTGGCGCCGTCTGGATATCAGTCCCTGGGCCCAGTGGGTGCATTCCCACAGGCCATAATTGAAAGTCACTCCCCCTGGTGGAAATCAGGGGAGGGTCCCATAGACTAAGCGGTTGACTCAGCACAGGGGCCGAGTGAGTCACTGTCCATGAAGGCGCAGCCATAGCTTTCGCGCCATGCCCCCCATCAGGGCGGGGCTCTGCTGTTCGCGCCATTCCCGACCAGCTTTTTGCAAGTTCTGTATCAGCCATTTTCTCTGCGACTGTCCCATGCGGTTTCCCTAGCAAGCGGGAACCACCATTTTGGTTGGCTTTTAAGCCCAAAAAGTCAGTTTGTTTGCTCTCCTCGCGGGGTTCTCCCCCAATTATCACAATTTCCTCACACTCTTCAAGGGTGGCCCCTCGGTGTCCTAGACAGGATAAAAACGGGGCAGCCACGGCCTTCGCTCCACTCCAGAGCAGATTGGTTAAAGATAACTCGGCGACAGTTTGCTCTTCAGTGGGGCGCACGCCACGGGTGCCTTCCCCATCAGCCTCTGGTCGCCATTTTGTGTTCTCCGCACCACGCGGATCCTCCATTCTCTCGTAACAGTTATCGTACATGGGGCTCCGCTCTGCGGGGCAGCCTCCACACCAGTACAATAAAGATTGCACAGATGCACCACCACTTGTGTACCTGTTCTAGGCTGGACTCATGTTGCACTACCTCAGGCTAGGCTCACTCTCTCAGTGTCTGCTGTGACTCCTTCCTCCCAGTCTGTGCTCCCTATGGTAAGTGTCTGGAATGGGCTAGAGTACTCTGGCTCTGCCATGCAGTACTTGGGGCGTCTACCTCTCTTGGTCAGCCTAGCGCAGACCCTCTCCAGGATTCCTGACCATGTTAACAGGCTATCCCTTCTGGCGTCCTATCAACTAGCACTGCCTCAAAGTGACTCGGTCAGCTATAGCCCGGCTCCAGACCCCTCACTCCTTTCAGGCCCCTAGGTCATCCCTGCGAACTGACAATATCCCGTCAGCCCCTTGACCACCCCTAGGTCCGTCACTACGCAGCACAGAGTGGCAGCAGACTCTCTCCCTGTTTCCCAGTGTGCCTAGCTAGAGCCTGTCCTGATGACAGATCTGATCTCAGCAGCTCGCCTCCAAATGTAACGGTATTTCTGAACCGGCCTGACCCACCCAATCTCCCATTGGCCCCTGTGGTCTAACCGGCCCCCCCTTTACAGTGTGGTAGTGTCTGGTGGTGCACCTGTTGGCAACAGGACTCCTGAGTCTCCCGCATGATGGTGTGTGGGGAGGACCCGTCCAGACAGGCAGCTGAGGTAGTGTGCTGAGTCTCACCTAGTTCCAGTGCAGCGCCTCCACCTCATCAGGGTCCCTGCGTCCGCATGGGGATGGTCCTGTTGAGGAACTCCTTCGTGGTGCTCCTCTCTGTACATTCACTCCACACATGTACACGAGAGGGTTTGTGATTGAGAACATCTTTATTGTCTGAGTGGGCTAGCTGCCCCTCGCAGTAGATATCTAGCCACTCATATTCAGTCAGTGCCTACCTTTAAAAGGTGTATCTCTCCATAGATAGGGATTCCCTATCCCCGCAGGGATCACTGCCTTGTGCCAGGTCCCTGGACACAGTCTCCTCTTCAGTTACTATAACATAACCAGAACTTCCCAGTAACTCAGGCTAGGACTAGAACTTGAACTCCTCCTCTTCTTAGCTGAACTTGTACTAGAACTACTTTTAGAAACAGTGCTGTGCCTTATGTACACTCTGGAAGCTGACACACCTCTGACATCACTAACCATGGAGTCAGAGCATGTGACCACTCCCATCCATACACAGGGCACCCCACCAGGGTGTGAGGGCAAACCTCCATAATTACTGCTGGCATGCCCACAACTTACCAGGCCTTACTGTCAGCAGGAGAGATGACTGTAGCCATTTTACATGACCGCTACATATATTTGTTATTGATAATGATGAGAACTGCTGCAATCAGAATGCTTGCGGTTTCTTTGAGGGCTATGATTTATGGGTAAATCACACCCATAAATCCAGCAAAGCACAAACTGCTACAGGAAACAAGCTAGTTTCTTGGAAACCGTTTTAAGTAATAGCAAATGCCTCTAATCCTTTTCTTCTATCAGTTTCTGGAAGGTCCTTTATTTGCATGGTTGCTCACATGTTTGAGAATGTTCCTATATTATTGAAGTTTTTAAAGCTGGATGTCTCGGTTGAGATAATTGGAGGTTATAGTGATAGCAAAACTGCTGTAGAGTGTTGGCTTAAGTAAGGGGCTTTATATCAAGCATCAAAACTGGCTGTATTGTATTGTATGTCTTTATTTATATAGCGCCATTAATGTACATAGCGCTTCACAGTAGTATTACAATTAATGGTCACAAGGACCACCAAATTCTGTGTGCGTCAGATATAAATATACTTTTCCTTGATACAGCAACACTTATGTAAGTAAGTTATTTTGGGATTATATGAGATTTACCAAAAGTGTTTTCGCCTTGCATCAAGTTTCATGTGCTCTGTTAGGCACCAATGATGGTGAGCTCAATGTCGGAGGGTGGATCCCGATGACTGGAGCTGACAGGACTAGACTGAGCCCTGAGCGTGGCCGTACAGATGGGCTGGGTGTTAGAGTAATTGCAGGGCAGGATCAGTAATTTGTATAATTACTGATCAATATATGTTTTTCTTCTATGCAGTTTTGACTATAATGTGAACGCAATTGTATTTGGTCTATTGCCACAGTGACATAGGAACTTAATTGCTGTTTGGTTACCATAGTGACTCAATTTTGTTATAAATCGATATCGCCGGCTATGTTGCATCGCTCCTGAGGAAGTTGCCAAGTGCTATGAAACGCGTAGGAAAACACCTGACACAGTGTCAGAGCACAGCTGACATCGCATGAAAGAGATCACGTGATGAAGGAGAGGGTGGAGCTGTTGCACAGACTTTCACCTGCAAAGGCTAAGGCCGAGTCCATAGAAGGACAGGCCGTGCTAAGGCGTGCGGACGCTCCGCGCTGAGCCTCTGCATCCTCAATGAGGATGCCTTGAGAGGGGGCTCACGCGAGCGTCCGCAGGCGTGCTGACGAGATGGAGGTTTCAGCCGAGCGCCAAGCTGTTTTTCAGCGCACTGTCGGCTGAAAACCTCCAATCCCAGCACAGCAGTGTCGACGTCACGGCGCCGTGACGTCGACGTCAGTGCGTCGCGGGTGATTGGCCCAGCGACGTCACTGCTCCGCCTCCAACCACCTCCCCCCGGCTCCGATCGCGCCCGCTGGCTCGCCTGTATGGGCATGAAATCGCCCAGATTTCAGCTGGCGAGCCTCAGCGTCAACGCGGTTCGGATCGCCTCACCCCTCTATGGCCCGGGACTAACAGACACCTTCCGAGTTCCTTCGTACTGGCAGATAAGCTTTTAAAGAATTTATATGATGTGAGTGCATCTACTATATGCCACAACCTGTTTTATATTTGCATAAACTGGATCACACTATGGGAGTACGCACTTCTTTTGTTTTGTCTTCAGACTGTAGGTGCTTGTGTCCAATGAAGCAGCATTTTCCTTGGCTGATCCCCTGTGAAGATTTCTTATGTAGCACATTTACTACAGTGCATATCCTATGGACAGATATGTTAAGGATTTCCGCCCTGGCTCTTTGAAAGTCGTGATGTCTGATTTCCTATATCTCCATTACTCTTGATATTACAATACATGGTATGTTTTTTTTAGTTTTTTTCACTTTCTATTGATTCTTACTAGCTTATTTTTGTGTGTATCACTTTTATGTTTACCCTGTTTAGAGTTTATATATATATTTTTTTATTGCCATATTTAGTTTCCAAGCATAACACACTTCCCTTCCCTTCCTTTTTTTCAGTGATTATACACTTTGGGATTTTAATTTCATGGAATTTTTTAAGTTATGGTTATATACTTTGTCACTATATCTATTCTAGATATATATTGCTGAGCACTTTTAAGTTAGTGCATATTTTTAGTTTGGTTATCCATGCAATATAACACCTTCTGAGACCGGAGGACGCCTTACAGGCCATTTAAAGCAGCAGTTCCCGCTGCTTAGCTTTTATAAAACCATTTTGTGTTATAGAAACGTCGTTATTTTTAGGTCAACGGACCCACAAATTCTAAAAAACAATTGACAAATTCTAAAAAAAAAACCATCAAATGACGATGCGTTGCCATGACATCAGGACGCAATGTGACGTCAAGACGTCATGAGGTGTCAAGTTGTCATGGCAACTTGATGCCGTGTGATGTTGTGACATCACTTAGCGTTCCATTGTTATGGCAACGCAGCATCATTTGATGCTGCGCAATCATGTTTACAGGAGTTGCAGGGGAGACAGTCAAAGTTGCATAGGAGAAGCAGGAGAAAGGCGTGAGATGTCGCAGAACGCCACTGCAATCCACCGCAGGAAATACTCGCGAGTGGCCAAAATGCACTCACCCCAGGCGAGTGGGCGAGTGCATTTGTCGTGCCCTGCCCATTATTGTAATACTAACTGATGTAGTTACTGGTGTTCTCCCCCCTTTCTTGTATTCAATATGGCTGCCAAATGTTTATTGTCACGCGGGCAAATAGAATAAGCCACAACGTCGTCCGTCATGGCTTGCTATTGGACAGCCATTCAAAATGTCTGGGGAGAAGAATGGCGACTACACAATTAAGTATCTTGGGAATTAGGGGGTCCCCGTAGCTTAATACTATGAGGTTCAGCTCTGTAAGTCTCCCCCGCCTCCCCTCCCCATTTCCAATGCTGTGAAAAATGTTAGGTCAATTCATTGGGATTGCTGCTTTAAGTGAATGGGCCCCTGTGATGGAGCAGCTTCCTAGGTAGGGTCAGTAAGGAGTTTCACACATCAGCTTCTGTTTAAAGATAGTTCTTTATTTCCTAGACGTGGGAAAAGTAGGTGGCAATACACTTATATCCTCAGTGGAATACAGCCAAACAAAAATAGCATCACTCTGCCAAACAAATGAAACGTCCTCAGCTTTGGTGCACGGTGGAAGCAGGGCCGGCTTGCAAGTGCGCCTAGACCCGTGCTTATAGAGGCTTTTTCCCCACAACATTTAAACTGTGATTGCCGGGAGAGAGCGCATGGAGTAAGTGCTGTCCTCTCCTCCTACTATCATGTGATGGTGCATCGCCATGACAAGGCGACATCCCATGGTGATGCATTGCCATGACAATGCAAAGTAGCAGAAGGGGATTCGACTCTGGAGAAGGTAATAGGCCCAGCCATACTCCCACTGCACTGGGCTACACCAAATTCCCTGGGTGGAAGTTCCAGCTTTCCCCCTGATAAGCTCCTTGGGAACCTGCTCTCTTGCAGGTTGTGAATCTATCTGTCAGGTTGCCTGCTGGCTCTCTTTGTAACCCCAAGTCCTCATCAGGAGTTGATTGGGAACCTTCAAGGCAGAGCCTGAGACTTGGGTCTGGTTTGGTAGGCCTCACAAAGTGAAGAGGTTAACCCTTTGACCACCTATTCTCTTATGTGCCCTTTACACTCCTTCCCAGCCCCGAAAAGTGTTTTATAATATTAGTCCTTACGTCTCCTAAGGCTACGGCCCCGCTCCCTCCGTCAGCGCGCCCGCACTGCAGACAGGCGGGGGGCTGACATACACAGACCGCGATATGCGGTCTGCAGGGAGCAGGAGCCGGAGCGGGAGGTGGGCGGGAGTGGGAGGCTTGACAGGGAGGGGGGGCGTGGCTTGAGCGGAGGGACCCGCTACTCTCCCCCCCCTCCCTCTCTCCGTCCACGGGCTCGGGCTGGAGCTGCTGATGGTAAGTAACACATACACACACTCATACACACACGCAGGCACTCTCTCTCACACACACACACACACGCAGGCACTCATATACACACATACACACACACGCGCACACACAGGCACACACATACACACACACAGGCAGGCACTCACGCACTCAGGCACACACACACACACATACACACAGACACGCACTCACGCTGCTTTCACTCCACACTCCTCCCCGCTCCCCGAAGCCTCTCCTCCTCCTGAAGCCTCCCCTCCTCATTGGCTCACAGCCACACCACGTGACGCGTCAACGCTAGGGATCACCATTCTCTTGTATCCCGTAGCGGCTGACGCGTCACAGCGTGTAGTAAGCTGTGCAGCCAGGGGAGACCGGGACTGGCTCCGCAGGATTCCCCTGCTGGTGGGAAACTCGCGTGTGGCCGCCCGCGCCGCCAGGCGCACCGGGTCCCAGGCCTAAGCCTGGAAAAAAGGAGGACTGAGGTTAACCGTGGCTCACCATGCTAGAACTGTATACATTCTTAAACCATATAGAAAAAGTAAACAAGGAACTATTATTTACACTCACCATATACAAGGACCATGGTAGATGGAGTAGAATAATCATCTACCATACATAAATCAAACAAAAGGAAGACCTTTTTTTACAGTTAATCTTTGCAACTCGCTAATACTGGAGGTTGTCACAGCAAACAGCATTAATAACGTTAACAGAGGACTTCTGTAGATCTATTCATTGTGAAAGTCCACACATGGCTAGTAGCTGGATTAACACATCTGGAGACAATGAGTGGGTAATGCTCTATGACTATGCTGTGATAACTGTAAATAAATACTTGTGAAGACAAGAAAAGAGCTCCTTTGAAACAGCACTCAAATCAAATGATGAATTGGTTATGTCATTAAAACCGAACTTTTAATAAATTTCTCCCTTACTCTGTGGCCACCCAAGAATAAGCATTTGCTTAAGTGAAACGCTTGTTTGTGCCCGTAACTGTTAGAGACGTCAACACAGAGTAAGGGAAAGATCGCGGCTTACAATGCAGCGCGTCTCACTCGGCATAGAGCACAAACTAGCCTAACCTCCCAACAGCAGTAACAATATTTATTTATAAAATGTTTTACCAGGAAGTAATACATTGAGAGTTACCTCTTGTTTTCAGTATGTCCTGGGCATAGAGTTAAAATGACAAATAATACATGGTTACAAATACAGTTACATAAGTGAACAGGGTATACATTACCTGTATATACAAGACATTGCATTCACAGTTAAAGATAATATATATTATGGGCGTATGTAACAGTTACAGACCAGATTAAAATGTGAGACATCTCAAGTTTATGTTTATATCTACTGGCTACATTTTGTTTGGTTAAGGGTTTAGTATGGGGGCTGGTATACCAACCACTATGGTTCTCCGATTATGATATTTATTCCCTATAATCATCCGGCAGCTCTACTCTGTCTAGTCAGATAAAAGGCTGGTATTAAATCCGCTGTTCCTAATTAATAGTTGAACTCCGATTCGCTACTTTTTAAAGGCTGCTAAAAACTTGCCATTTAAACTAAAAAGCTACTGACAGGATCTGTAAATTTTAAAGTGAGGCTGTTTTGTTTTTAATTTACCACTTATACTTAACAGCTATTGACATGATCTGCTAATATCATTCCTAGAAATGCTGGAATGAGATTAATAACCAGACTGGTTTATAACAGGGTCCAAACAACATCGGGTGATCTTACACAGGAGATAAGCATTTCTGTCCTGTTTTTTCAATTATCCAAGGGAAGACACAGATGCTATGAGACACAAATATCTCTTTTATTTTTGAACGGCATGATCTCTATGAAAGCTAGTTCGGCTTTAAGTCACATAGAACAACGCTCTCAGGGATTATTCCCTTTCTGAATCTATCCACTCCAGGTCTACCATCTCTACTAATTATACTCTACCTGTGTAGATGGAATAGAACAGTGGAAATAACCCACCTTTCCACTAGTGTGTGGAACGATTATTTTATTTTGTGTGTTGTCTAAATATTAGTACATGTCCACCACACCTCCTATTAAGGAATGTCATTAAAAGTTAAGTTTTAATCACATAACCAATTCCTCATTTAATTTGAGTGCTGTTTAAAGGAGCTCTTTTCTTGTCTTTGCAAGTGTTTCTTTACAGTTTCTTTACGCTCCTTCTTGCTCCTTCTCAGCAAACTGAGGGGTGAGAGACTGCCTGCGGGGGGAGGGGGGGTGACGCGGTTTACAGAGGCCCCGCGTGCTTCCCTGATGATCCCACAAGTAATTATCATTAACATGAAGACGGGACAGGAAAAAGTGCACCTTTAAGAGTGTTAATCCCTTCAATGCCCACGGGGTCTGCTGAAGGCCTTAAGAATCTAAGATATAATAAAAATACCCTGTGTTTTTACCAGTGCTCAGACTCATTCTTTCATATTTACACACGTAGCAAGTCCTCAGGAAATGTGAGAGGGAATCGGTGGAAGAATGCATCACAAATGCGGAATTTTTAGCAAGGAGCATCAAAGTTTATAATCCTTTTAGCGATAACAGCTCTTTCATAGAACAAATTGCATGCTTACTCTGGACTTAAGTAAAATATACTTTAATGAGCAGTCTTCTCAAGCATAATTAGTTGTATTTATTGCAGTGCTAAAAGATGCACTTATCTTCACACTTATTATGTCAGATACATGAAATGTTAAAATGTTCATCATATTTAATGTTTCTGTGTGTACTAAAAATGTGCAAACACTGCTTATACGTTCCAAAACCTCAGGCTTTGGAGTCATTTTTAAAATATTTGAAATCTTACCTCATTGAAAATGAATGTTTGCTTTGTAGGCATATTGGCTTTGCCTTTTCCATTTAAATGTATATTACTGTATCAACAATATAAAGCATACTGTAAGTAGCATCTCCATATGGCAGAATTGTTTTATGTTAAGAATTTTCGCAGAGGTCATATAGTGAGATATGTCTGCATAAGCCAGCTTAGTATTTTTTTATTGAATATATTGGCAGTCCCATTTGCTTGGCAGCTTTTCTGTAATCTTTTTGCTTAACTCTGCCCTAACATAGCTTTAATTGTACAGACCCTCTGTAAGAAAGTGGATTCAGAGCTTTGTTGTAGATGCAGACACTACACAGGCAAGTCAGTTTTTATTGCAGCACAAGCATATTCCCAGAACTAAAAAAACTACATACAAAATAATGTGGCTCGTGCTACCTTGCACTTCCCTCCTGCCTAAATGCTTCGCCTGAGCATTACTCACACTAGTGGCTTCTAGTGCTCTACAGGTATAGATTTAGAATCAGTCCAGTACAGCTTCCCCATGTATTCTCTCCCCAGGCGTTAGCCCCATGTTGTTCTTGTCAGCTCTTTCTGCAGTGCTAGCAACCCAGCACCACACATATTAACCCCCTCTCTGTAACATATGCCCCCTCTTCAAGACACGCACTGTCCTCAGAGACCATGGAACAGAAAGTTGGCACTGCTTTTTCTTCTGCCAACTCTGTTACAGTGCCAAGTACCACCTGGTTACCTGGGCATTTGAGTCTTGGTTTGCAACCACTTTATAGCAGCACAGTCTGTCTCTGGTATAACTTCCTGTCCCAAGATACTGGAGTATTGTGCAGGCCCACTTTATAGCCAGACGCTCTCTCTGAAAGGCGGAATAGTGGGTTTTACATTGATACATCTTCCATCTGATATTCAGGAGTAGTTGCTCGTCTATTTCCTGGCACCGAACTGCACTCGGCCTCATCTCTGATGCATTGATCTGTAGTCTGATTTTTTTTGTGTGAAATCAGGACCCCCTCAACACAGTGGCAGTAAAGAGCAAGTCCTTTAATTGCACACAGTAATCCTGGCACACAGCTATCCATTGAACCTCTTTTGGTGCAGAAGCTTTAGTGAGATCCACTAGAGGAGGAGACATAATTTCATAATAGAGAATAAACCGTTAATGGTACCCCCCCCCCCCCCCAAATGGATCTCAACTGTTTATTTGTCTGTAGAACTGCTCATTCTTTTACAACTTACACTTTTTGAATGATTTGCTTCCGTACCCCGTTGCCTAAGTACTGTATCTCGAGACCACCAAGGAAACACTTTAAGGGGTTTGCAGTTAACCTTGTATTTCTCAGGGCCCCTAATATTACTGCCCACTTAACAAGATGACCTTCCCAATGGGTACTAAAGATGTCCTCTAAGTAAGCACCAGCGTACTTTGTATGTCCCTGTAACATGTTGTCAATCAGCATTTGGAATGTTGCACTATGTAACCCAAATGGCATCCTAGTAAACTGAAAGAGCCCTTGAGGTGTGGCAAATACTGTTTTCTCTCTGGACTCTCACAATAATGAAATTTGTCAGTATCTCTTTGATAAATGTATAGTAGACATAAATGTAACCCTGCGCAAACGGTCTAGTAACTCATCAATATGAGGCATTGGGTAGGCGTCAAATTTAGACGCAGCATTAAGTTGGTGGAAATCAACACAAAATCGCATTGTGCCGATTTGTTTTGGGACCAGATGTATTGGGTTACACTACTCACAGTTGGAATTCTCTACCACTCCCAGTTTAAGCATGTTTTTTTTTTAACTCTTGCTGTACAGTGGCCTTTAGCTGTTCAGGAATATATTATTGAAAAAAATGTGATTGCAACGGCGCTTACTTATAACAATGTCCTAAAAAAGTGAAATATGTGTAACAATGTGTTTAGAAGCAAATGACAGAAATAATAACTATAAATTCAATTACAACGTGAACTGTGATCTATTAGTTAATCATGTGATAAATCCACCACCCAGTGTAAAAGGTGCTAATAGAAAAGCTACTCAAAACCCTTGTAAAGACTGTTCTCTTAGTCTTTTTGATTGCAGAATTCCTCAAAGATTCAGGGGAGCGCCAATGTTCACGTGATTATATGAAAAAGAAAAATAAAGGCAACATAGTGTGATACAGTCTCAATTCTTTCTTTCTAGTGAAAAAGTTAATCCACTCACAATTTTCCTTTCAAAAATCAGGCATTACAGAGACACTCCTCTCTCTGTTTAGAGTAATGAACATGGATATCCACAGGTGTAGACCCCTTTCACTTTTTCTCCACCACCGCACGAATACCCAGAAATAATAAGAAATACCAAAATTGCGCAATAACGTCTTAAAATGTATTGGAGATCATCACAGATAAAACATATGGCTATGCACTCACATAAGGAATAATAGGTACAGTCATTGTACGAAATCCTGATAGATAAAGCAATTCACCGGTACACAGTGTGTTTCTTCCCTCTGCTTCTCTGCTCCCATCAACGTCACATCCGGTTGACGCAGGGCTGTGGGCGGAAGTGCTGTAAGGGGGATCTCCGGCTGCCAGGACTTCGCAACTGTAACTTGCACAGACTGGATGCTGAACACAGGATTCTACGCGTTTCGTCAGTACGACTTCTTCAGGAATTTTAAGACGTTATTGCGCAATTTTGGTATTTCTTATTATTTCTGGGTATTCGTGCGGTGGTGGAGAAAAAGTGAAAGGGGTCTACAATTGTGGATATCCATGTTCATTGCTCTAAACAGAGAGAGGAGTGTCTCTGTAATGCCTGATTTTTTAAAGGAAAATTGTGAGTGGATTACCTTTTTCACTAGAAAGAAAGAATTGAGACTGTATCACACTATGTTGCCTTTATTTTTCTTTTTCATATAATCACGTGAACATTGGCGCTCCCCTGAATCTTTGAGGAATTCAGGAATATATTATGCTTGTTTAGACCATGGTCTGTTACAATTTTATGTTCAATCAGTTGTGTCTTTCAAGGAATCTCTGTTCAGACATCCTGAAATGATACAACTAGCTCATTCAACTGGTGCAGTTGTTTGTTAGAAAGGCTCTTATCCATCGACATCTGCAATTCATTATGCATTGAGCTGGCTTCCGGGCCTAAGTCTTATGCAGATTCAACTAAATGGATGAGGAATTCTTCCTGTTCAACCCATAGTTTCATGAAGTTCATGTGAAATACCTATGGCCCTCTCCATCTCTCTGGGTTACGGACCTCATCATCTACTTTCCATACCCTATGTAAGATATTATACGTTCCCTGTTATTTTGTGACCAATTTACTTTTGGAGGGTAGTAATACACCTGCCTATTATTACTGAGGCCATTGCTCCCATTCTGCAGGTCATTCAAATACCAGCAGAAAACTTTAAACATCATCTTTGTTTCTCATCTGTTGTAACACAGCAGTAGGATGTACTGTCTCTTAACTGAAGACCTGCCAGATTCATTCATACAACAGTTTGTTTGTGGTTTTCTGCATCCCTCTGGATCTCTGTTGTGCTTATATGGTTCTCTACTGCACTGCAGTGGTCTTAATTATTGCCTTAGTAGTCACAGAAAACAGATTTTTTTTTTACACCCTGTTAAAATTGGTACTATCCCACTTTCAACACCAACTGTAACAGGGTGGATTTAGAGCTGTGTAGATGCAGACACTATGCAGGCAGAGACTTGAAATCAGCTACTCTTCAAAGCAGTCTTTATTACAGTGCAAATATATTTCCAGAACTCAAAAACTACAAACAAAATAATGCAGCTGTTGCTACCTTGCACATCCTCTCCTAAATGCTCTGACTGAGCCTTACTCCAATTAGTGCCTTCCAGTTTTCACATGCATTCTCTCTCCAGGCTTGAGACTCTGTGTTGTTGTTGTTAACCCATTAACCCCCTTACTGCCACACCCTCCTAGGACCAAAATGAACCAATGGTATTTATAAATGTAAGTGGTTAATCTGGAGTGATTTAGCAGACATTCAGACATCTGTAAATAGATTTAAATATATCTGACGTTTTAAAGATGCAGTCCCACCTACTCAGTCCACACTGTAATAAATCTACAGAATCCTATCTCCAAATCTTTTATTTAACATAATTGCACCTGCTCATTTCTACAGACATTAGAGAAGATCAGTAGAATGTCTTTGCATCTGAATCAGGTTTGCGCTTTAAGAATAATTTACTTGCAAATTAGATTAAACCTTGTCTATGCTGCTTGATACAATCTACAAGCTCTGACATGTTATTATTCTTCCATTGGGCTTCCTACAATATGAACACTGCTTAATAACACATACTATAACAATATTTGTAGTGCTTGCTTGTTAATAACACGTTTATGCACATTTACATTGTATGTGCATACTGTTTGAAGCGTCATACAGAATGAAATGAAAATGACAATTGTTTCCCATTATTATATGGGTGAAACCATTTCTGCTTCTTTTTAATGTGCTCCCTGCCCTAATTTGCAAAACTGACCAGCAATGTCATCGCAATGACATCACAGCAGGATCATTCCTATTGTACTCTCATTCATCTGGAAGCTTCCACATTATCTCTCTGATATTGCATACTCTCATAAATTGGACATGTGTATTAGTGGTAGTTCTTCCTAAATTATCATGAAGCGATTAAAATATATTATTGTTCTCATATTTCTGTTTAAAGCTGTATTTGTTAATGCTGCTACACTTCACATTCAGAATAGATCTGACTTCCTATATCCCAAATGCCCAGGTAGGCAGGGTCGATGACTTGGGGGGACAGATGGTCTCCTTTTCCGGGCCTGTCAAACCTTGCAGAGGGGACCTCTTGGAAGGTGTTGCAGAGGGGCCTTGCTGGAGGTTGTCTTCGAGGTGCCTGTCTGAAGCAGCATGCTGTAAGCTGGCAGAAGGGAGGATTCCTAACAGTCACCTCCGTGGGCACGCTCCAAGAGGCATCTCTGTCGGCCCTCTCCACAAGCCTCTAATAGACCCCCCAGGGCAGCAGTTAGGCAGTGGGATCCTCTCCTTTCCTCTCTCACCCCACCCTTCTCATATTCAAGGTGTGGCCTTAATAATACTTTATACAGTGGCATAATTGTGCTTACTACCTTCTATTCATACCCCGTTTAATGCAAGATAAGATCTTATTTGCCTTTGCAACTACTGCCTGACATTGGGCACTACTGCTAAGCATGCTGTCTACAAGCACTCATAAGTCCTAATCTATCAAGGATAGTCCTAATTTTCCCCATTTAATTTGTAAGTAGCCTGTTCAGTCTGGTTTTCCAAATGCATAACCTTACATTTGTGTGCATTAAACCTCATCACCCATTTAAATGTCCAAGTTCCAGTCTATCCAAGTCCTGCAGGATAGAAATGAAATCCTGCTATTACTTTACTACCTTACACAATTATGGAGACTTTGCTCTATATGCCAACCTCAAGGTCATTAATTAAAAGTTCAAAAGCAGGGGTCCCAGTACTGATCCTGGAGGTACTTCACTCACAACTGTAGCCCATTCTGAAAAGGTTCCATTTCGGACAAATCTGTGTTGTCTATCCTTCAATCAGTTTTCATTCCAGGTGCAAATATTTTTACCCAGTCCAATTTCCTTTAGTTTGTACATTAACCTCATGTGGCACCGTATCAAAAGTCTTTGCCAAATATAAGTAGACCACATCAACTGTATTGTCCTGATCTAAATTCCTACTTAACGTCTCAAAGAAACTAATGTAACAGTGTTTCCCCCACCCTATGGGAGATTTCCCTGTTTCCAGGTGTATGGTGCATGCTACCTGTAGGCTCTCGGTCACAGTCCATTATGAGCACTCTGTGGTTTACTGTGCGTCAATGGCTAGAGGTACTGGTATGGTTCTTCAGGCAGAGAAGTATAGGCACCTGAATATGGCAGGCACTCCCCCTAAGACACCACCCCAACAGTACCTTACACGTCACCCCATCTGGCCCTGATACCTCAGCCTCCTTTAGCTGATCCTGGCCCCTGGCAACTAGATCCCTTCCAGACACCCTATATACTGCATCAGCTGCAGGGTGACTTCGAGCAGCAATAGCACTCTTATCACACACAGCTCGCCCGGTGGATCAGCATAGGCTGCAGTTTACTTGACACTACACCTAGCCTCTCTCTCTGGATAGCACTCATTCTGGAAGCCTATCTATAAACTTCCAGCTTTGTGTCACTGAAAGCCTGTCCTGTTTCTGCAGATCTCAGCAGTGCCTCCAAATGTAACGTTATTTCCCCCACCCTATGGGAGATTTCCCTGTTACCAGGTGTATGGTGCATGCTACCTGTAGGCTCACAAGAGGCTGAGGTATCCGCCGATGGTTGGGGGGACTGCAGAACAGGCTTCTGGGGTAAATACCCAACATTTACTCCATGGTACACAGCGCCTCCATCTACTGTAGGCTCAACATGTATGAAGGTAATTTCCCACAGTAGAACGGTTTCCTCTGCACCCAGAAAGATTACACACCAGGCAGGAGGTATATAAACAGGAACAATTGTATTCTTCTCTGTACAGCACAGTCGATAGCAGCTCTGCCCAATACAGTCACAGATCTGGTCTCAAACTTTAGATGGTCCCTGGACCTGCACTATGGGTCAAGGGCCCCCGCAGCAGTCCCTGCTCATCCCTGATCCTCTAGCAAGACCAAGGGTATAGGTAATCACTCACTTCCCTGAAGGGAAAGAACCCTGGGCCTGCCAGTGCACAGCAGCCTGGGTGTGATACCTTGTCTCTCTCAATGGTAGACCAACTGACTATAATTTAGGATGTAACCCCCTTAAGCACAGCAGGGGGAGGGTACCAGGTCTGAACCCAGGATTGGGTAGAACACAGACCTGATCCCACCTTCTCCCCAGTCACTCAAAGGAACTGCATAAAGTGGGGAAAACCCATGATTGGTCCCAACACTGCCTGCTGTCACCAGGACTATGTCAGAACATCCCAGAATAGTAGCCACACCCAGCCATGGCTACACTAATAAGGTTAGTTTCGCAGAACCTATCCTTCATAAATCCATGCTGTCAATTGCTAATAATTTGGTTATCCATTACTAAAAACCTGCTACTTAAATATGTATGATATGATGTGGGTGTTGGGATTAGAGTTTACAGGGAGTGTGTTTGTTTGTAAATTGTCAATTGGTAACAGTTGTTTGGAGGTTAGTGACCCCTCCTCCCTGGGTGTATGCTCACTCCTCCCACATTTTAAGTAGCAGTTTTTTTCATGCACCTGTGGAAAATTAATCTATTAAGACATTTCTCCCTCTGTTGCAGAGGTAAATGAGAATTTTTACATTTCATGTTAGGACCTGTAGAGTGGTCATGCCATGCTGTGGCTGCAGGGTTATAACGCTTTGGCCATAGACAAACTAAGTGATCCCTACTTATGAAAAGACAAACAGTTAAGTATTTAACTATATATTTTGTGTGATATTGGATGTAGCATTGTGAATCTTTGTCTTTTGTTGTATACATTTCGTCACACCCAATAGTACTCCTTTTGACACATATATAATATGATGTATTGGGTGTTGGGGTTAGAGGTTGCAAGGACTGTGTATACATACATCGTGCTATTCATACTCCATGTGATACATACATCGTGCTATTCATACTTCATGTATATATATACATAGTGCTATTCATACTTTGTATGTTCATACAGCATCCTATTCATAATTCATGTATGCATTCATACATATTGCTATTCTTACTTCATGTATAAATACAGTCATGTCAAAAAGAAAGTACACCCTCTTTGAATTCCATGGTTTTACATATCAGGACATAATAACAATCATCTGTTCCTTAGCAGGTCTAAAAAATTAGGTAAATACAACCTCAGATGAACAACACGACATATTACATCGTGTCATGATTTATTTAACACAAATAAAGCCAAAATGGAGAAGCTATTTGTGAAAAACTAAGATACAGACATGTCAGTTTTAGCAGGGTAAGACGGGAAACAGATACTGGGGAAAATATTCATTTGTCACTCAGGTTTAGGGGTATGACAGTCATGCTTAGTCTGTCGCGTCCGCCATGAGCGCCTGAATGTATTGATGTAACTCACGTGTGTATTAGTTAAGGAAAGTTATGAGGGCATTTAGATATTGCGGAGAAGTTAAACTTAATTTTTGTAGAGATTTTTTACTCTGTCGTAAAACTGTCAATGTAACAGCTGATTTACGACGGGGTGGGCTTGTGTTGTTTTCCATGGGAAAAAATGTACTTAAAGCTTAGCAAAATATATAAAAATGAGATTTCAGCAGAAATGTGTTTGGACCAAACACGTGATATCTCATGTTCCTGGGCCAGTTACTTCTCTGGGAGAAAACCTATGGATCTGGGTAATGTAATGTAGGGTTTTTTGTTTCTGTTTTATCCTTTCATTTTCAGAATCTATTCTGCATCTATTGTAATTGTATGTTCTTGTAATCCGTTTTCTGTAATCTAAGCACTATATTTATATTTAATATATATATTAAAACATTTAATAAGTGATGCTTTGAGCTCTGAATGAACTGTTGCACGCTCTGGAGAGAGTATTTACATTTTTGGACACATTTTGCTACAACAAAAGTTCATAGTGTTTTCTATAATAAACAGGGACCGTAGCAAATATTAATATTACATATTTTCTTTGCATAACTATCTGGGGTGGTGGAAGCGTATAGATATGATTGCAATTGAGTAAGGGGTTAATATTAACTTATTGGAGGTACCTTGCCCAGGTTAAAGGTGACTTAGCTAGAGTAGCCATGTGTATTAACCCTGATTGCATATCTAAGTTGTGTGCCCACTTGTGTGCTGTTTGTGAAAGGTGGTATATGGAGACGGGATTAGGTGAGATATTACTAATTTGAGAGATCTTTGCGGAGGTGAAAAGCGGAGCAGCCTCGGAGCCGAGTATTAACAATTGTCCTGTATGCAGGTCACGTTCTCATGGGTGTGCCGTACGTGACACTCTGCGTATACAAACATAGTGCTATTCATACTCCGTGTATACATACATAGTGTCATTCATACTCCTTACATACTGTACATACAGCTATTCATACCCCATATATACATAAATCGTGCTATTCATACTCCGTGTATACATACATACATAATGCTCCATGTATATATACATTGTGTGCTTCTATTTGTCCTCATCATCATCTACACAGCCACCCCTTTTCAGTTCTGACATTCATAACAAATAGACTTTTAGACCTTACTTGAAACACGGGCGGGAAATAAAACACATTTGTCTTGAGTATGTCACTATCAAGAGTGTTTTTTAAACTTTAATCACATTTATAAAATCAAAATGCCACCTACATTTTCACCATGTTTTAACAATTACACATTAACGTAACATTGTACATAGCATTAAAAATAAACATTTATTTATAAAAATAGAACACTTTAAATGTCTTACATTAAATCAACAAATCCAGTTACATCCTACACCAAACAAACTGTACAGCATTAAACATAAAATTCCACAGGAACAAATATAACATGTTTTATTTCTAGTCACCACTTCCACTCTCTTAGCAAACATCATTGTCTTTCTCCACTGTTCACATTACTAAAATGCTATATGGCCAGTGTTGTAGATGACTGTTTACCAGATAAATGACAAGTATGAATAGAAAGTGCTCATTCTTGTCTTATCATACTAAAACCTACTTTCAATGTGTTGTTTAATTGAAACTCACATTATTAGAAACATAACAAAACATAAAAATTGTGCCAGTGTATATTGACATGTGAACCTACTTATTCACCCAGGACAGACCCAGTTAGAGATGTCTGACTATACTGTACATGGGAGATTAAAAATGATTGAGTTTCCTCCCAATATAAATAATTTGGTCACTTATTGTTACATTTCCAACCAAAAACACTCCACATGTAGGATTGAATGGATTGGCAATATTTGCTTGAATACAAAGTGCTATACAGATAACATGGAAAATAACACAGCAGGCAAAGACCTCACATTAATATGGATAATCTGTGAAAGAAAGGGAAGAATTCCAGAGCTTGCTTTAATACAAGGCATCGTCATCTCTTCAGTGGTTCAGAAGAGTACAAAGCATTGCTTGGCGCTGTGCTGAAGACTGGTCATCCATGCAGAGGTTAAACATAACAAATGAACAACATGAAATCCAAGGCAGCCAATAGATTTCCCATTATTTCCTCTTTGTTCAGAATGAAAAAAAAAAGATCTAAGTCTGTATTTATCTTGTACCATCCTCTCTACAGGATTCTGTCGCTGTACACAACATTATACAAAGTTCTCCTTATAGTGCAATAAAGAAACATAAAAACGGTGTCCAACAGTGTTCCCACAAAAACATTGAAGAACTTCAACTTGATAAACAAGATTAATGACTCCATGACAGTCCCATATAACTTAAGCATCGTCATGTATCCACATGGAAATCCATAGTATGTTCTGGCGATAGAAGAGAAGGATAGGGAGCAGAAAACTTTATATTTACGTAGGTTGTGTTAACCAACACGTAATGCTCTCCTATAAAGGTTGAGAAGATTGATGCGATTCTTGAGACCAGTTCAGAAAATGTTGGCCGTAGCTCTGGTTTAGGGTGCCAGCACTTCAGCATGACTTCGTACCTGTTTTTAGTACAGGAAAGTTAATAACATGAATTGCTTTTAAAGGAAAATCTGACCTGAAACGTTACGCCAAATATAACCTATAATAACACATCTGTATATTTAAGACTGTAGCTGTGCTACATCGCCGGATGCCAGATAAAGATATTTCTGAATATCTGGGGGGTTACAGTACTTCATAGTTTTACGGTGCATGTGATTTGTTACCTTTACAGATTTTAGTCAAATTATTGTACATGTGGTTAAATAAATTTGTTTAAATATAAACATATGTTTCCATTTATTTTAAACCATCACTGATCATTTAAAATACCAGATGTGACCAATAGACAACTTCTGGCTTATGACACATCAAAATATACTTGGCTATGAAGAATAATCTATATTTTAAAATGATGACCCAAAAGTAGTCTGGTTTTACCTGTTGTGTTTTTTTTTTGTGCCATTTTTATTTAATGCATTGTGCAATACCAGTTGTTAATATACATATTTTGTTCATCACTGCAGCTGCAGTAGGATGAGCACGTCTATCTAGAACATAAATGATATCCAGAAAAAGAATACTTACAGTAGATCAGGGCAGTATTCAGGCTGTAATAGTCTTCGTCCTTGCAGTAAGTAAATGGTTATATCAAAAGAATTTACATCAGGGTAAGGCGGTGCTCCTCTTGTCATAAGCTCCCAAAGTAGTATACCAAAGGACCACTATAAAATAAATTCAGATCATCAGTACTGTTGATGTTATAAACTAGAAGTTACTACCGTATTCATTAATATTTTACCCAAAGGGATATTATGTCGTTCTCTTTGAGAAAATATTTATTTCCTGATTTGAAAACCAGAATACGCTCTACTTACAAATAGCTATGTTGTACAATACAATAAATAGGGATATGTCTTAGTGTGCTGTGCTTATGTAGCTTTATTAAAGTACTTAATAAATGGTGATACAAATCAAGATGTCTTTGCAGACTCTACAGATCCTGCTTACCAATAAATGAGCAGGCCTGCTTGTTTGGTTTCAACAATGTCATGACCTCTTGACAAAACCTAGTCATTTTGTATGATAGCGTACAATTATTGAACAACACTCACTACTAAAGTACATCCCCAGACCTTCAGTTTCATACTAATTTAACAAAGCTGTCTTTTTGGAACACGATGTGCATACAGGATTTGACCAAGTACTTTGCTAACATATTAATATGGTGGCCACATGTTTTATTTGGATCTGCTAACAGGGCATAACCCCACAGTGACCTGCATAATGCAGGTTAAAAAAGCATGACATACTGCAATAAAAATGTCCCTATTCTTTAAAGCATTTACAAATACTTTGAGGTTCTGTTTTGGTCTGGGGCGAGCAACAGAATTGGTGAAGGAGACACTGACAGCCAGTGCTCTATGGAAGACTATTCTTAGGTTATCCCTGGCACATTTACAGCTCTCAGTACTTCTCCCATGCGCTGTTCAGCAATCGCTGAAAGTATCTATTCTAGACCCAAGCCCACTGTAGCGTGTGAGTAGGTTCATGTTGCATAAACTCGTCCCCTTTAAAAGCACAGAAAGTCCTTCTATTTTCTTTAACTTTATTGGGTGGGGTTAACAGAAATATAAAAGCTTTTGCATGTAGTTTTGTGGTAGGAAGTGGCTCTTGTGAGGGGAAGGTAAAAAGGAATCCCTTTCTAAGGGAGCAGTGGAAGATGCATCTAATCACTGTGTCTGCTGATGATAAGAGAACACACTTTTCTTTCCAGACAGGAACAAGCCAAAGGGGCATACTAATAAACAGAGAAAGGCAGGGGGAGAGAGCTAAACCAATTCAAGCTATGAGCAGTGAGAGGTTGCCAAGGCAACTGGCTGGTGGCTTGTGGAAAGGCTATATTGTAGCAACAATGTTGCAACTACACAGCAGCACTGGCTGCTTCAGAGCAGGGAAACATGCAACTTTCACTGGGGAGAGCTGGCAGTCTGACAGGAAAAAAATACACAGAAAATATACAATCCTGTTCCAGGACAGTATCCTCCCTCTACTTCTCTACTATTTGAAAGAAAAGTGACCACAAAAATGCTGTATAAAAATACTATTTTTTTTTCATGCATGGATATAGACCCCAAATATTGAATAATAAACTGTTACAGTAATTAACATAGATTTGAGCCTTTTGCAGCAATTTGTAATCCTTTGTTTTTCGATCTACAGTGTTGTGTAACCTACGCACATCTACCAAATCATGGAGTCTAGGTATCAAGAAATTGGTCGGAGCTGACCCTGTTGTGTAAACAAATTTAAAAAAAATTCAGTCTGCAAAGTGACATACTGTATTTATTAAGCTTATTGTTACTGTTGTAGAATTTGGTGCACGATGAGCGAGTATGGTGGGCTAAAAAAAGACTTGTGACACCTTTAAAGCGACTGAGAAATCAGCACAGAAAACTGTCAATAACAAAAAGTCACACATTTATTATTACAAAGACCTGCGCCAATATGCAAATGTAACTAACTCCTGCCACCTGTTCCATAAACCCCTCATTGCAGACAGACTCGGACATACATGAAAATGGCGCAACACACATACAGCTCAATATTTGTATTCATATTTGTGGTTGACCAAAGTGTTGTGCATCCATATGTGGCCCTTGTTTAATGAGTAAGTTACACATTGCTTAGATCATTGGAGTGCAAACTTTTTTCCCTGCGCCCCCCCTGCCGGCGTTTCCCCTCTCTCTGCGTCCCCCCCCACCCCTTACCTTGGCTCCGGCGGCATGATGTCACATGACCTCGCGGCGTTGCCATGGTGACGCGTCTAAGAAGCTGCCGGAGCCAAGGAAAGTCAGGTTTACAGAGTCCTTCGCCGCTCCCCCGGCACTTAATTTAAGTGCCTTCGGGAAGCGCGCGGGGCGTCTATAAACTCTGCACCCCCCGCAGACAATCTCACCCCCCACCCTGGGGGTCACGCCCCCCACTTTGCTCATCGCTGGCTTAGATGACAGGGGCATGAATTAATTCTGAGGCATTCAAGTCAAAATTATTTTATTTACTGCTTCATTTCATATGGGGTTTAAAATGAATTGGAGATCAGCATTTACAGGGAAGTGGTTAAAACTGGACCAGAACCCTAACCTCTAAATTGTCTGTGTTGTTAGATGTTGACACTTTTATGATTATGGTACCACCAGTGTAGGGAACAGTGGGATAACACTAAGCAATACAGAAACGAAAAAGAAAACGTGTTATTTGGACATTATTGTATTTTAATTTATTTATTTATAAAATATTTTACCAGGAAGTAATACATTGAGAGTTACCTCTCGTTTTCAAGTATGTATACATCCCCATGCATAAATGTAATGAGGTTTATATAAATAATTGGTAACGTTATGGATTTGTGAAGAACACCCCAAGAATATTTTTTATTTAAGGCCATAAAAAGCTGGTACCACCATGGAATTGCACTGTGACACGTACCATAGCTAAACCTGCAATTTACACGTGTTTTGCTTGCTTTTTCTTTTGCCCCCCAATGCACACGCAACATGTAACTAAACATCTGCTCTCACATTACAAATGGAAGGGATAAGAGGTCGCTCCTAGAACAGCCCACAGCTGCCTAAATATGGGAGAAGCCTCAGCTCAGCTTTAGTTACAGAATATAAAAAACAAACAACGTTGTAATGTGAAGAACAGCTAATACCACAAGTGGAACGGCTCTTACAGTGGTCAGTCACAACAGCACGAGAGCAGCTACTGATCTGTATGCACTCTGAGCTCAGGTCAAAGTGTAATGTCAGTTTCTCAAAATGTACCCAAACTCTCACATTGCTTATATCTTTATGTTGAAGAGAAATGCTTTGTGAGAAAAAGACGATGAGAATGTAGCATTTACAAATAGAATTACTAGAAAAACTGTTGTTTATTTTTATTGGTTGAAATTTCCGTAAAGGTACATTGCCAGTATAGAATCCCGATCTTAAAATCAATATGCACTATAAAATGCTATACTGAGCTTGCTTGTATTTTTATAGCTGTCTAAAACTTCTTCTGCTTAGAGAATGGAACCAAGCAGCATTGTTGGTGCGACTATATTACTTCTTACTGTTGGCTACAGGGATAGGAGGGCATAGCTTCACTTCTCCAGGTCATCTGTGTGGTACTGATCCAGCTGTGATAGGTTGTGTTCCCATTTTCTGATCTGTTTAGTAACTTTAGTTCAATAGTCTGGATCTCTAGCAATAGGCCCAGATGCCCATTAGGGTGCTAATCTTTAGCATGCTTTTACTCCCAGTCATATCAATGGAAGTAAAGGCGTGCTAAAGCTTAGCACTCTTTTATGGATCTGGGCCATAGAGTTAGTTGTCAGGTATGCTCTGGGGGCAGACAGCATGCAAAATCAACATAGAGGCAGCATGATACTTTTGTGGAGTGGGTTTGAAGTGTATGAATATATACTTGATCACAATACAATCCACCATACTTTCCAAGGTATGTTAAACCTCCCTTTTAAACACACAATGGCACTTGAATATTTCCCCATTCAGTGTCTGTTTTCAGGTCACTGAATTAATTAGTAAAATGATCATAAATTAAACATATCACTTGTGAGCACATTCGCATGTCAGGTCTGCAAACCGGCCTTTCACCATTATCTCTTAGCATGCAATGCTTCCACTGCAGCCAGGGATTCTGGGTAATGACATGCAAATGAGTCACCTTTTGTAATTACCATACAATGTAGTATAATTACCACATCAGATTTTGTAGTGAACTTCTGTGTTTGCAAACTTTCCAACGCCATCCACTTCACCGGCAACTTTGCTCCTGTTTTATTGTGCACACTGTAGTACTCCTTGTCATAAACATCTCTCGCAAGACCGAAGTCTGCAACCTTGACTGTAAAAGTCTCGTTGAGCCTGAAAAATAAGATGACATGAAACTTGTGTTAGACCGGACATCATGTAATCTGTAACAGACAAACGGACAATCACTTGCTTCACTCAGCTGCCGTAGCAATCCTTATTACTGAATTCCTTTCCTTTTTGTAACCAAGCATTCTCCTAGTGCGGTCCTTCGTCCTGCTATCCTCTCACGTTCAGAGCTATTTATTTTGTTAGCGATGTGTTAAAAGGGCCTCTGATAACCTCAGGGAGCGAGTCAAACAACAGCAGCGGTGTCGATGTCGGTGAAAGAAGCAATACTACTTTCAACACACCAACCCCTCCCCTTTCTTCTTCTACTTTGTATATATAAAGTATGTGATGATGTATAATTCTACATTCTTACCTAACTTGGCAATCGTTTGGTGCTCCTGTTATACATCTGTAAATATCCTGATTGTGTGCCTAACATAATGGCTGCATCAGTCAGTGTAACTCAGTAGTTACAATGTATCCTGATATTACTAAGGTAACATTATCTATTATTACAGTTTAAACTGCTGGGAATATTGGCAGCAAATGATCCCAAACAGGAAAGTGTTGCAAAGATCTTGCACTTCTGAGGAAGTGTGTTGAAATCTGCTATAGAAATCTAAGGATGCTTGAAAACTCATTAAAATTGTATTAAGAGTTGAATAAAAAATAAAAAAAATCTAATACTACCGTTTTTTAATTTTTTATTTAAGCACACGTTTTGCTGTTTTAACCTGCATTATGTGACATTTAATTTTTTAGAATGTCATATTTGCCTTTAATGTATACATTTATTAAATAATTGCGGCTGCTAAGATTTCACCATTAGCAACTGCTGGCAACAAAGTTGCTGCGGGGAATTATTCTCAATTCCGACCCTTGCCTGCAGCAGATTGTAATGCATGTCAGGTCTCTGGTCAGGGAAATGGTTAAAAAGACAATATTTCACGAATAGGGGAATCAAATAGTAATTGGGGGGCTGCTGTTTTAATTGGCAGCCTGCAGTGTGTCACTTGTTCATGACGTTTGTTATTTACTAGCTGTATTGGTTCCAGCAAACACCAGATACTGTGGCATGCAGGTTGGGATACATTTACCAACACCAACATAACGAAAGCATTTAGAGATTATTATTGTATATTTGTAAAGCGCCAGCATATTCCGCAGCGGGGCACAGAGATGTGATAATTACATAAACAAAGTTGCATACAAATACAAAGAAGGAAAGACATGCGCAGGTACAAAGAGTAAATGAGGCCCTGCTTGTGAGAACTTACAATCTTGTTGTGTGTGATCTTTCACGGCCACATAAGACCATCTTTTAATGACAACCTGTATGTGTATTGCATGTTGCTTGGAATAATACTGTAGGTGTCATCCTTGTGTCAATAAGGGTTATGCATTAAAGTGTAATGGTGCAGATAAGGCCCAGTCCAGCACTCTCACAGTTTAATGAATAACTCCAAATATGTCTGTGACAATGTTACTGTAATAAAACCTGTCAATATTCACAGGCAGTTCTAGTGCAGTAACGGAGATAATCATATTACTGTATGTAAATAAAATTATTTAACAATATGTTAGCCCCAGTTATGATGAAGGATGCTTGGTAAATAAGATTTCTTCTAGGTCACAAAACCATGTAACATTTATATATTAGGTTAGATTTTTGTAGCATGGATTACGCTTGTTAACATTTTGCCCTGTTCATTCTAACTTTAATTTATAGCTTCATAGCATTAAAATCATTATGTCAGAGTAAATTTAAAGACTTTTTAAGTACACTGACCTGCTTTTAATTAAATGTGGATTTTATTGCTACAAGCTGAGAATAAGAAGAATGACTCAGAATTGGCATCAATCAATTGGGAATTACAAAATGGTAATTAAGGAGGGGCTCACCAGGTGGATCCAGGAAATAGAAATTCAACAGGATGAGGGCAGGCAAGGAGACAACCGATGAAACTGAGTCAGGGTCTTCATAATTGGACTTCAATTCAAATAGCATTTTGTATAATCACACAGTATGTGCATCTTAAAGCTTTCCTGTATCCTTACATTAAAGTTATGGTGAGTAAAAGAAGTGACACAATACCTTGACCGTACTGTGTACAGTAAATAGAAATACCACATGTGATGCATGTGCATTTGCATGTCTCAGACAGGTCTGCAACCCTGTCTTACCCCATTATTGCTTAGCAAACAGTGCTTCCACAGCAGCCAGGGATTCTGGGAAGTGACATGCAAATGAGCACAGTGTCCTTTAAAAATGTCCTTTAACATCTTCATTGTAGGAGAACAATATGAATCTGGATCTATAAACCTAGGAGTGTAAAACATTGGGACATTTTTCTGAAACCCAAATAAAATCTTGATTAAAAAAATACTGTGTCCCTAAGTGACTTTGTAGTCAGCTGTTAATTAGATTCGGGTGTAATCTAGCTAGGTGAGGACTCGTATAGTAGCATGTCCCATTTAACTGGGGGTTGGCTTTTCTACGTCTTCAATGGGCACATTTTAATGTTCCTTTCCATATTTAAAAATGAAGATAACAAAATATACATAAAATGCTTATGTATTCTGTCATGCTTTGTTGGGGAACTAAGAAGCTGAAATAAAGACACGCGTTAGAAATATTGACTGAAATGCAGAGAAAAGGAAGAAAAAATGAAAATTCCCCAAATTGGAATATACTACAAAATATTGCGCTGTCTGTTAGTTTGCATGTTGAATCCATCCTCTTGCCTTTCCTATTGGCACCCTTTAGGCCCAGGTGATACCGCTAGCCCATCTGAAGCAGCCTGGTTAGCCTGATGCTAGGCAGATCAGTAGAAAAAACACATTGGTCTTGCCTATTAGAGGGGCAAGTCCCATATACTGTAGTGGTCAATAAAATGTAAACAATGTATTATCTCCCTTACAAGCATTAAATCACCATTAAGGTATCTGTTTTACTTATTTGTATCTTTCGAAAAATGTATATTTTGCTTTTTTTGGGAGCATTGTATTCAAGCACATCCGCTGCTTATGTGTATTTGTTTTAAGCACTGATGGCTACAGTATTACTTTGCAAGCAAAGAACAAAGCAAAAAGCTCAGTTTGTGTGGCTGCAGGGCCTGAAATAGCCTTATCACCAAAGGAAAAACGGCTCAAGATTGCAAAAACCCTTCAAAGCATTTGTTGGAAACTTAATAGGTTAAATCTGTTTTTTTTAAAATACTTCTACATGTCTGAGTTTTGTAAAACATGTAAACTAGCTATAAAACCTATAACACATATTACTGTTGCTAGTTCACTTTTGTCATCATAGGTGCTACACCTTTAACTGTATTATTACTACATTAATACAAACCTGCTCTACAATATGATCTCATTCAATATTTCGGGTACTGTTTTTCTTTTATATTATTAGTTCACCAATTTTGCACCAGGAAATATCATTCTCCCAGAAAAGGTCAACTTTCACCCAAAAACAACAATACTATAATTTTCATGAATAAAATTGCAAGTACAGTATGTTGTACAAAGAGGGGACGTACAGATGTGAATGGTATATCCAAAAAAGGAATGTTTATGTGCGGCACAAAAAAGTGCAGCAACATCTTCAACGCAAACCATAAAAAGACTGTTAATAGCGCATCATTACGTTGCTATGAATCAAAACAAAAATGTTTTTGACTCAGGAGAGATGTTTCATTAGAAAGGTTACCAAACTATTATTTTCATAGTATGGCTATTAAAAATAATATGACGCTAATAATTGATATTTATTAAAACAGCTCAACCCCGTTATAGCGCGATCTGCTACAACGCAAATCCACTTATAATGCGGGCTGAGCGTGGCTTCCGATTTGCACGATGACTTACTGGCATCTCGATCTCTCTCCTCACTCTCTCAAGTACTCTCCGCAGCTGTCAGCTCTAGTGCGCGGTGTCACAGAGGAGGGTCACATGAAACAACACACATCCCCGCACTTTTTTTTTTTTTTTTAAACATTCAAATCAATTGTATTGTATGTCTTTATTTATATAGCGCCATAAATGTACATAGCGCTTCACAGTAGTAATACATATCATATAAATAACAAATAATATAAATAACAGATCATGGGAATAAGTGCTTCAGACATACTGTAAAATTAACATTAAGGAAGGAGTCCCTGCTCCGAGGAGCTTACAATCTAATTGGTAGGTAGGGAGAACGTACAGAGACAGTAGGAGGGAATACTAGTAAGTGCGTCTGCAGGGGGCCAAGCTTTATGTGTCATGTGTCCATGATTATCCAGTGCTACTCATATGCTTCTTTAAGCAGATGTGTCTTAAGGTGAGTCTTAAAGGTGGATAGCGAGGGGGCTAGTCGGGTATTGAGGGGAAGGGCATTCCAGAGGTGTGGGGCAGAAAGTGAGAAAGGTTTAAGGCGGGAGAGAGCTTTAGATACAAAGGGGGTAGAAAGAAGACATCCTTGAGAAGAACGCAAGAGTCGGGATGGTGCATAGCGAGAAATTAGGGCTGAGATGTAAGGAGGGGCAGAAGAATGTAAAGCTTTAAAAGTGAGCAGGAGAATTGAGTGTGAGATACGTGAGTTAATCGGAAGCCAGGAGAGGGATTTCAGGAGGGGAGACACGGAGACAGATTTAGGAAAGAGTAGAGTGATTCTGGCAGCAGCGTTTAGGATAGATTGTAGGGGAGACAGGTGAGAGGTAGGAAGGCCGGAAAGCAGGAGGTTGCAGTAATCGAGACGTGAGAGAATGAGGGCCTGAGTCAGAGTCTTAGCAGTTGAGTAACAGAGGAAAGGGCGTATCTTTGTGATATTGCGGAGGAAAAAGCGACAAGTTTTAGAAACGTTTTGAATATGAGAGGAGAATGAGAGAGAGGAATCAAGTGTAACCCCTAGGTAGCGTGCGTGGGCTACTGGGTGAATGATCGTATTTCCAATAACAATGTGGAAGGAGGTAGTAGGGCCAGGTTTGGGAGGAAGTATAAGGAGCTCTGTTTTTGCCATGTTAAGTTTCAGTCGGTGGATGGCCATCCAGGATGATATTCCAGAGAGGCATTCAGAAACTTTGGTCTGTATAGCAGGTGTAAGGTCAGGGGTTGAAAGGTAAATTTGTGTGTCGTCAGCATAGAGGTGATATTTAAACCCAAAAGATGTGATTAGGTCACCTAGAGAGAGTGTGTAAAGAGAAAAGAGAAGGGGTCCCAGGACAGAGCAAAGCAATGCTTTATTGCTACAGGCACATACAGTACACACACCTACAAAATGTAGGAATTAAACAGTATTAATATTAATACATTTTATATAATACACATGCAGGGATCAAACTCAGGACCTTCCATATACTGGTACCAATACATTACCTCCACATTCCCACATGGTGTAGGTGTGTGTATGTGTCCGTAGCAATAAAGCATTGATATGAAAGTTTTTTTTTTTTTTTAAAGTACGGGGATGTGTGTTGTGTCATGTGACCCTCCTCTGTGACGCCGCGCACTAGAGCTGACAGCTGCAGAGACAGCTCTATGAAGTGAGGAGAGAGCAGCTGACAGCTGCAAAGAGATCGGCTATCGCGCGGCAAATTGTTAACGCGATCCCGGTTATAACGCGGTCTCATTCTGTGGCCCCCAAGGACCGCATAATAACGGGGTTGACCTGTACTAGTTATTAATAAAATGTACACATTCTGTTTTAATTGAAATGGCAATCAATCATGATGCAATACGTACACTTCAAACAAATGAAGCATGATAGAAAACAAAAAAGACTTCTATAGTTGAGGTCAAAGCATAAATGAAATGAGATCAAACTCTTTCTTTCTTGTATCTCCAAGGGTTAATTCACTTGGAAGTCCACTTCAGTTCCAATCAGCTTTGTTACAGATGTCTTTATGTATATAAAGCCTTTATACATGTTTCATGAAGATTTATAGTACTTTTTAGCACTGAAATGTTGAAGCACCAAAAAATACTAAATATAATCTTAGTACATACCTTAGTAGGCACTATTGTGCTTTAAATAAAAATGGATTTGTAATCTGTGGTACGTATGATAAACCGTCTCCTCTGATGGTAAAGCAAAGGAGACCTTTAGGGTAAATTTAGGTCTTGAATGTTTGTGAGCTATTACATTTCTGAAGAACTACCATACTAGTCCATTGACAGGTATGACAACTGAAGTAGAAACAAACTCTCACATAACTGAATTAAAATGTTAGCTTTGTAAACATACCCACTATAGCTGCTTTACTTGTAATAGAAGGACAGCTTAATATAATTGTATGTAAAGAGTTTTATCATTTGATGTTATGCCAATATCATCATCAATCATTCAGCTGGAAGCCTTAATTTCCTTTTTATCTTTAGTACCAATATGCTTCATAAAGTTCTGTTCCTTTCTTTAGAAAATGATCCTCATAATAACCTCTTCTTTGCTATCACAACCAAAGACACATCTAAAATATAGTTTGTGCACCGCTGGCACTGATTGGGTTAAAACGGAATTCGCTCTTATTAGTCCATTTACCTTTTTATCCCACATGCCCTATCGACTTCCTCTGATTTTTTTCCTTAAAGTAATTAGCTTTGTTTGACTGGATATCCTCTTTCAGAAGGCATTCACGTTTCCTGGAGAAAATGCTGTTATCCCCCTAGGTGCCTGACAATGAAATCCCCAAGAACAGACTCGAATGACTTCCCTTACTCTTGTGTGAAGTTTGAACAACTGGAGGTTTTAGGGTTCAACATGCGAATTGAGGACAAATGTATCCAGCCTAGTGTTCAACTGATCACACTCATTTCTAGCGAAATATGACAGCAGCACGTAATTGAAGACTCTGGTACTGTATGTGTTTTTAATTTACATTCCCACCAGCCCTGGATTTGTTTTGTTTTTTAAATTAAAGATACGCTAGCAAGTGTCTTGTCAGGAGTGGACAGTGGTGAGCTATACCATTAAAAACAGTAGTGAGATCTGTGTGCATGTTACAGGGGGAACCAGCTCATATGATCTACTGCAGCGGTGCGCAAACTGGGGGGCGTGCCTCGCAGGGGGGGCGGGAGAATTTCTATGGGGGGGCGCGGGCGGTTACAGAGGCCCCACGCTCTTCCCCACGGCATTTAAATTAAATGCCCGGGGAGGTGTCAGGCCTCTGTAACGCACTTACCTGCTGCCAGACGGGTCTTCGGCGACGTGTCGCTGTGGCAACGCATGGCAAATGACGCGGTGGGTCACGTGACGTCACATGACCCGCGATGTCATTTGACACGGTGACATTGGGAGAGGGGGGGCGCGAATGCTGCATTTCCCAGGAAGGGGGCCGCAGCTCAAAAATTTGCGCACCGCTGATCTACTGTATGTGTTTTTAACCTCATCTACATACAGTATTACAGTACTAATTGGAATGACATACCATGTAGTGAGATTCTCATAATGCCAGCATATCATTAAACCCAATGCTATATATGCAGAAGTGGCCCACTCCAGTCCTCAAGGGGCACTAAATGGTCAGGTTTTAAGGATATCCCTGCTTCAGCATGACTGAGCCACCTGTGCTGAAGTAGGGATATCCTAAAAACCATGTCTTGTTAGTGGCCCTAGACTTGCAGCGGTGCGCAAACTGGGATTATTTAGGGGGGGCGCAGGCGGCAAACTGGCAGACGGGGAAACATGCTTTGGGTGGGCGCCCGGCCGAAGAGGCTGTGCATTGGCGGGCGGCCGAAGAGGCTGTGCATTGGCGGGCAGCCGAAGAGGCTATGCGCGGGCAGGGGGCAGCCAAAGAAGCTGTGCGCGGGAGGTACGGGCGGCCAAACAGGATAGTGCAGGAGGCGGCCGAACATGGTGTGTGCGCGCGCGCGCACGGGGGCTGCGCAGGTACGGTGGCTGCAGGAGAAATGGTTCCGAAGAGGCCAGCACGCAAACGACTGCAGGGGAGGAGAAGGCCCCAGCGCTGTGACGGCAAACACCCCTCCTTCTGGTGTCTGCCCGGCAATAGCGCTGTGGTCCTGCTTTCCTCCACTGGCAACCTGATTCGCTGTGATCCTCTGCAAGTGAAAGGGTAGGGAGCTGCCACTATATCAATCGTACAATGTACAGAAAAAAAACTAAAAATAAGTAAAAACAAAACATTGAAAACGGAAAAAATAAAATAATAATATTTTTTTTAATACTGTAGGTAGGAGTGCGGATGATACTGGGGAAAGCAAACCAAAGAGCAGGGAGAATAAAAAGGCAAGAGGGAAGGGAGGTAGCAAAGAGGTGGATGAATGCCCCCCGAAAAGGATTGCCTTTGTGATATTGACAGTCCACCAGAAACAATACAAATATTACCAGATACCAACAGACAATCAAATAAACACATAGTGATCCAATACTAGTATACTGCCTGCATGAGACATCTCAAACATGTTACAGCTTTTTTACGTTCTTTTTGTTGTTCTTTTAATATAATTTTTTTTAAAACATTTAAATTGTAATGTTTAACTGTTTTTAAAAAAAGTTGAAATATGTAATTATTTACATAGTTGATGAGGTTGAAAAAAGACGTTCGTCCATCAAGTTCAACCTATAGATCGCTTAATAAAGGTTTTTTTTTTCATGTGATTTTGATTACATCAGGCAGGGGGGGCCTGAGAAATTTCATGGATGAAAAGGGGAGGGGGGGAGGCTCGGCATAAAAAGTTTGCTCACCCGGCCCTAGAAGACTGGAGTGGGCCACTCCTGCATATATATGTTCTCACATAGCACATACCAAACCAGTGCCATTGTGCACAGGTATAACACATCCCAGTATAACTCAGAATACCGAAGGATCCAGCGTGCAGTACAGACATTGTTTCATTCACACTGTAGGCAGTATAATATTATTTGATACATCAGAAAACAATAACCCTTTGTGTGCTGGAGGGGCCGTGTCACAGCCCCCCTGCCAAATAGCGATCACCTAACCGCTACTCAGAGCAATCACGTGATCGCTGTGCCACTTAATCCGGAGACAGAAGAGGCGCCGCCCTCCTCCTCCCCCTCCTCCATTTCCCTACGTGTCAGATCATGTTCTGCGCTTATGAATGCGATCTCTTCCGGAAAACGAGCACAAACAGTGCACAATGTAATGCAGGGGTGGCCAACTCCAGTCCTCAAGTGCCACCAGCAGGTCAGGCTTTCAGGATGTCCCTGCTTCAGCACGTGTGCTCAATCAGTGGCTCAGTCACAATGACTAAGCCACCTGTGCTGAAGCAGGGATATCCTGAATACCTGAGCTGTTGGTTGCACTTGAGGACTGGCGTTGGCCAGCCCTGATGTAGAAGAATACATATTTGTTCTGATTTGAGAAGTTTAAACTTTTAGCTACTGTACCTTTATTGATCTTTGAAAGGTGTAAATTGTTGTATTTTTTTTAATGGGGAAAATAATAAATCTTCATAGATCTAAATTACAGTATACAGAGCTTCCTGTTCTTTGTGGAAACCTCACATGTCTCTTGTTCAGATGTACAAATGTGATGTATTGAAAGCTCTGTACACGACA
Source organism: Ascaphus truei (assembly GCF_040206685.1). NCBI lineage: Eukaryota > Metazoa > Chordata > Amphibia > Anura > Ascaphidae > Ascaphus > Ascaphus truei. The sequence goes on from NC_134487.1 coordinate 67,445,582, forward strand.
CTGACATCCACAAAGAATTCTCATACTGGTCAATTTAAAGGTATCACAACCTACAACAGATCTACACTTCTAATTAAAGAAAAGCAATCTATAAAAAGCCTACTGAGTCTGAAAAGTGATAATGAGGACGGTAATATATCACAATTGATGCAGCAGATTATGAGTTGATCTGCACCCTTTGGAATATTAACATAGCATTTTCACAGTGACAATGTGCCATTTTGACTTATTGTTCATATATCACATTTGATGCATGAAGAGTAAAATACTATGCACCAGCTTCCCACAATGTACATTAATATATATATATATATATATATATATATATATATATATATATATATATATATATATATACATATATATATATATATATTACAGCAATTACATTAAATTTGCACTTATCTATGACATATGTCTAAAAGCTAAGCTAAAAGGCATTAAAGTCCATATTTACTATGTAATGTTAAACAATAGGACCCCTTATGTGCGTCAGTGCCATTGCATGTTATATGTTTTCATACGGCTTAGCACCACTTGGTGAATATTGCATATTTGTATATGCTGTATATGTCCTATATGATGTCGATGATACTGTAGAACGCTGGTCATGTTTTGCTTCTATATAATTCAATTATTGAACTTGAAGAATAATTTTTTATATACAGTATATATATATATATACATACAGTGAATGTATATATATATATATATATATATATATATATATATATATGTGTATATGTGTATATATATATGTGTATATATATATATATATATATATATATGGCATGTACTGTAAGCATTGTCGCGTAATGCAAGGTTGTCCATCTTTTGTATACACTAAAGAGAGGACACGCATCTTTCTAATGATTAAGATGACTTATGTAATTTGTACACAATAATTTAGAATTAAATGCACATTAAATATTTTTAAATGAAAACATCACGCACTTGGAATAAACGAAGTGGGAATAGAAGAATTTCTGGTAAATATTTTTGGGAGGCCAAGAGTAAATGGCATACTGTATCAATGAGTATTTTGAAAGCATTTTAAAGGGCTGACAAACTTGTCTCTATCCAGTTCTTCCACTTCAGAGACCAGTGTATTGACCATGAGTTCATTCCCATTCTGGTTTACAATATGTTCTGTATGTGCCAAATGACTCATCCCACAAAATGAAATACTGTATCAACAATTACACTGAATACGCAAATTTCTAGTGAGAGCTAAACGGTGCAAACTACATACAGTATGGGGCAGATTGTCTGTCTAAAAGTACGGATATTCCACAAGACTAAACCCACATGTGAATTCACATTAATTTACTCTGTTAATGTAACATAAAATACTTACATACAATTTCTTGCAGCAAGATCCCTGTGGACAAACTTTTTGCTTGCCAGGTATTCCATACCTTTTGCAACCTGGAGACCAAATCCTATGAGATCCTTCACTGTTGGGTTCTGTAATGGAGGAAGGGTCAAACATTACAGAAGTGCTGTTAGTGGTGACTGGGTATTAAAGCAGGGGTGTGCAAACTTTTCCCTTTGCGCACCCCTGCCAGCTCTCCTTGGCGCCTCGCACCTCCCCCCACCCCCTGCTCGGCCCCGGCGTCAAATGACGCGCGGAGTCATGTGACGTCACAATGTCATGGTGACCCCGCGGCATCATTTGACGCCGGGTTACCATAACGACGGGAAGGGAGGGAAGGTAAGTGTGTTATAGAGGCCTCTCGCTGTCCCCCGGCATTTAATTTAAATGCCTGGGGAGAGAGTGCGGGACCTCTATAACTGCCGTGCCCCTCCCCAGAAAAAAGCCCCCTCCCCCCCCAGTTTGCGCACCCCTGTATTAAAGGACCAATCCACTTAGCAACACATTGGAAGTTGCAATAGAGTGAAAGCAGTCAGCCATGTAACATTCTGCAACATGTATTGGTTGATTTTAAATGTAACATATGGTTAATCGAGTTAAACGTAGTCATGGACCCTACCTATAATACGTTTTCATAAAGAGCTGAAGGAATATGGTACAGTGATTCCTAAATGAAAGGTGGTTTATAGCAGTTGTCTTTGAATGACAGCATTGTCATTGCAAATGTATTAAAATATCTTGTCCTAAGTTACTTACTGTCTTAAGCGGCTGAAACCACAGCTCCAGAGATAGTGCGGCCGTGCTGCAGGGGGTCTCTGCTTCCAGATTGGCCACCTCTCAGCGATAATCCTCTGGCACCGGCGCAGCCGCCTGGCTTGCCCCAGTGCCAGAAACAATAAATGATGCTACATCTGTACACTCCCATACGCCCATATTCACTAAAGAGTGCTAAGCTTTAGCCATCCTTTTAATAATAATAAATAATAACTTTATTTAAACAGGACTCTACCGCTTAGCCCCCCTCACTGCATCTGGGCTATAGAGAGAAATATGCATGGGATGTATGTTATTATTAGTGAGATTTCAGTTCCAAGAATGCGATTTGTAACTACAGTTAAACATCTCACAATTTATACCTCTGGAAAATCTCACGTAAAACTGAATGCAGAGCAGTTTCGTAACATACCAGTAGCACAATTAGCAGTGTTCTCTTCTGATAAGAGAAGGATAGGTGGCATGTGGTTATTATGGTAGAATATACTTCAGAACAATACAAGATGCATGTGAGTGGACTTAAAGGTTATTAAGGTTCATAAAATTAGATTACAGAAAAGAAAATGTCACCTGCTGCAAAGAAAATAGATTTTTACTATAAGGGTTGTGAAAATGTTAAATATATCTGCCATGAAAACAGAACATTGACATATGCTAAAGGAAAGGTATCAATGTGGCCATTTTAATGTTTTAATGTACTCACTAAACTGTTATACTCCCTACACTTAGTCTGCCTCTAATCACTGTCAAAGTGTGAGTGTGCACTCATTAAGTGTTACATTCATTCATCTCGTCATTTTATCACACAGTATTGCACCATGTATTTGTGTTTTATATTTTGCATATTCCATGGTTCCTGAGCACCCTGCATTTTCTCAACAAACTACATCTACAAGAATCCACTAGGAGGGTTCATCGCGGGTTGGAGCTGATCAGGCACCAAGTACCAGTATCACTGATTTATATATTTTTTGTATTATCACATTTTTTGTATTATTATCACTGTATTTCACAAGAGCGCCGGGTGATTTTTTTTTCTGTTATCAATGTATATGCAGAATATTTAACAAAATGGATCCAGGGTGAGATCTGATTGCCATATACTGGAGCCGGGAAGGAATATGTGGTTTTGATCCTTGTGAAACTGAACAGGAATATGTTGGACTGTTGTCGTATTATTATTTTTTCCCTCAGATCAATATACATCACACACCTTATAGCATTAAAACAATAGGTTGAACATGATGGGCGCTAACTACGTTTTTTCAGCCTTTGCAACTACGTTCCCATGTTATATTGTTATACATTATATTTTAAACGCAGCATTGAACTCATTTCACCAAAGTGCGTTCACTGGTTTGCAACTCCAGTATAAAGACATTGGACTCATGTATTAATTACTATACATTTAAAAATGATAATTTGTTTAATGTTTGCCTCTGGTTTGAATGTAGCTGTCCAGCATCCCGGAATGGTAGGGTTATTACTACTGGACATTAAGCCTCCATGTTTTACAGCCCTTTAAAAAATATCCGACAAATACTACAGTTGTTTTGAAGTTGACTCGAGAAATAGGACAAGAGGATCGTGAAGGGAAATTGAGTCAAAACCTAAGACCAAGCAGGATGTAGAATTCTAGACTAAACAGGACAAATGGCCCTGACAGACGACCAAACTGGGTTTTCTATGCCTCCGTGATGAAATGTTTTTGAAGGGGTTAATTGCTTCACATACTTACATGAGTCTCATTCCTTATAAAGTTTCTTAGATCTCCATGTTTCATAAACGGCAGCACTACCAAGGGAGAGCCGACAGTAGGCAGGCAGATACCCAGCAGGGAAAGGACATTGGAATGGCTGAAATCTTTCATGATAATCCCTTCTTTGAGAAACTGTGATACTTCTTCAATGTCCGTAATTCCTGCGAAATGCAATAGGACAAATAACGCTAGAAATAAAAGACAAAGCTGATGCAATGCAGGAAACCTGCAGCTACAGTACAACAGTGTCCATGGCCTAATGCCATTTGTGATTTACTGTAACAGAACAATGTTCACATTCCAATAACCTTCACACAAAAGTCAAATTCTTTTTCTAAATTATCTATTTTTGAATTAATATATATATATATATAGATATATTTTTTTCTACCTTCTTAAAAATAGGTATTGTGGTCTTGGCAAACAGTAAACAATGGGTCATGGCAATGGCAGGAATTGAGCTTTACTTTGTGCCAACCTACTTCCTACAGAAAGTTCCCAGTTTATCCATATTTCCCTGATCTTGGGGTGTGGGAGAGTGTTCTCGTTTTGGGAAGGAGGTGAGAAGCAAGGCATACAGAAGCATGTACATTTTATATGCAACTGTTAATTTCTATTAGTGGAAGTGAAATTCCTTTACTATACCCTGCGTGCTTATAAAAAGAAAATATGGATGGATGTTATGAATTAAACTTGCTGACTTACTATTAAGAGATTTCACAGCGCAATGAGTTTTCCTCCCATCGTTATCCAGAAGAGTTCCATGATAGACACACCCAAAATGTCCTGCATAAAAAAGGCAGATTGTCTTAATTTACCATTTGAATCAGCAACACAATGAATGCACTGTATCTATTACAGCAATAGAAAATGCTAAAAACAAACATACCTATGTTTGAAAGTGGCTAACAGTGAGATGCATTGGATGCTGGTTGGTGTGCGTATTGTCGGCAAATATTAACCAACCAAACACTTTTCCTAACAGCAGTGTACATAGTCAGACCATGTAGCCTATTGACATGAGATCAGAGATGCCAGTTTCTGATAGTGAACTTTAGGGATCTTGTAGTCTCGCAAACATTGTTGGGTTGAAAACTACTTTTCCAGACACTGGAACAGTCAGTGGCAAATCGTAGAGATATGTACAATAAACCAGTGATCTAAACATCGAAAGGCTACTATGATGGAGCGATTGTTGCTCACATTCAGATGATACCATGGCTCATGTTTACTAAAGCAGCGCTATGTCATAAGACACCTTCCAGTGCTGGATGATTAAATAGACGAAGGTATTTTATGGCAAATCACTGCTTGGTATTTATCACCCTTCGTGCTACATAAATCATCCTGATTTTCTTCCACCTTCAATTCTAAAGAATTTGTAGAATATACGTGTATTTCGAGTATGGTATTCAAAAATGAACATGAATCAATCACGTACCTCTTCCTATTACTTCGTTAAAGTGTACTAGAAGGCTGTCCACCCCAATAACCACATGCTCTACTTCTTTCACAAGGTCTGCATTTAAGGCGCTGATGTCAATGTGGACATGAGTCTGTAACAGTGGGCTGGCCACATCAGAATCTCCACTTGACAGAATGGGGGATAGGTCCCTGTGAGGATACTGAGCTGGTCGACACGATCCATTGTGAGATGAATTTGGAAACTGATCTGTGAAGAAATGTTTAACAGTAACAGCCAATGTCAGTGAGTTACAAACAGTAGGTGAAAAAAATTATATACAACAACAACAACTAGAATGGCATTTACAATACAAACAGTTTTTTCTAAAGCAGGGTACTTCAACTAATTTTTAAGAGACTGGATCAGAAAAAAGTAGGAGGGCCGGAAGAGAAGTAACACTGTTGCAAATGTAACATGTTACGATTGTCTTATATTTGCATCATATGTTATTAATGTTTTAGCTGAAAAGATAGTTTCAGTGTGAACATTTCCATTTAACCGATTGAGCCACTGTCTGAAAATTTGCTGGAGCAGACAGTCCAAGTGTCTCTCACAACCCCTGCAAGGGCTGGATTTAGTCCATGGCCTGCAAATTGAAGAGCTGTGCTCTAAGGCCTGGCCTGAATGGTCAGAGCAACATTCATAAAAGATGAACAGAAAACACACAGATGTCACAATGATTTATGTCAGGATATGCTCAGTACAGAACTATGGTATAATGTATTAGATTGTGCAGATTACCCTACCACCCCCCAACTTTTGTATACTTCTATTCATCCAATCTTGTCTGGACCCCTCCTCTGCTCTACGCAGGTTTAAAAAAGCAAGAGTCCAATATTAATCAAATTACATATTATAAACTTCCGGCCCATCCGGATTTAAAGGGGTTTACTCCCAGGCACAGAATAAGTAAATGTTATAAATACCAACACAATAGTGGGATTCAAAATGTAAAAGTTTATAGGAAGAAATATGAGTGATTCTTTTTATGTCAAGATACAGTAAATATCAAACCAAGGAGAATACCAAAAGGTGATTCATATCCTGCTGCCTAAAATGATAGTTGTTTCAAAACAAGACATTTTTTTTATCAGAAATACAAATAGGCAGATAAAAAATAGAACAACACAGATTTCAGAGACATATTGCATGTTATCTGATCTGCTGGTCAAACATTCTGGAATTCTTAAGTACTTCAGAATCCTGTGTACAGTACTAATGTTTCCACAAAAGGTCTTCATGCTGCAGTGCACATGGAACAGAGCCATTCTCAACTGGCCTCTCCGAAGGGATTAACGTATCTTTTACAATGAAAACTCCAAGGCAGGTCAGACAGGCGGGATATGCATCTATTTCCGTCACTTCTTGTTTGAACAGAAATGTTAAATGTCTCTTAGGTTCATGACTGGAGATGTACAACATTAACCCTTAGTTTCGCATGAAACATTTTGCAAGTCATTTTTTTTTCTTTGACAAAATGAGAGACACAGAGAGAGACACACAAAGAGAGACACATAGGCCAAATTAGTAGAGTACCCATTGACTTAAATACCTCCCAAAACACTCTCCTATGTGGAGAGATACCCGTGAAATACACCTGAGATACTGTTCATAGGGAAAAATACAAATTGTTCACAGGTGTGTCTGTACATGGTGTATAGGAGTGTACATAAGTCAATGGGTACAGTCCGTAATAGGGCTCTCTCCCTTCCCCTCTCACTCATTTCTTTGTGCTTTATTTGTAGGGTGTTTATAAAATGGCTGTTATCTACACTTTTTGTAGCCTCAGGCATCAAAGGGGTTAAATAATGTTCTGCCATAGGTTTTTGATAAAGAGCCTATTACATAACCCTATGGTAGACACGTGTGTTATCTCCTACCTCTCCCCTCAGCCCCACAAACATAATTGCATCGCTAGCGCTGATTAATGCAGATCGCTAGGAGTGACTACGTTTTTGGTGCATGCAATAAGATTGAATAAGGCAACTCCCTTATGAATATGTCATTCTTAGAGAATACAACTCACTTCCAAAAACATTATTGCTGCAATCTCAATGTTTTAGAACAAATTTTTAACGCAGCAATAGCGAACTTTAATAAATCTAGGCCTGCGATTCACACTGGTTTCACCTGCTTAGCATATACATAGCACTAAGCTATTCCTTCTGCCCAACTTAAATATGAGGCCTTAACTGGCTATTAATTCTGTGCCCAGGACATACTTGAAAACGAGAGGTAACTCTCAATGTATTACTTCCTGGTAAAATATTTTATAAATAAATAAATGAAGCAAAAGCACTATGTATTGTACAGTATATTCTGTGGTATTTGTTGATGTAATGAAATTAAACCCACGTTTGATAACATTACCCAGGTCTAAAAAAGCTTCTATAAACATTTGGCAGTTACATTAATGAGATCTTCCTTTTTCATGCTATGGGGATAAGGGCATTTTTGTCAGGGAGAAATGATAAATATTGTACATTATCCAGGTGTGGATCTCAGAGTGTTCCATTTAAGTAGTGAGATGTAGGGATCTATCTGTCTATCTATCTATCTATCTATCTATCTATCTATCTATCTATCTATCTATCTATCTATCTATAATGTGTGTGTGTACATGCACACATTCATTGCTTTTTGGTAAACATGATGAAATGATATACTTTAACCTACCTTCCTGGAATGTTGACCGGTAGTCTACAGATTCACTTGAAACCATTTCTGTGGTTGGGCTAACACTCCTTGCACTCACAAGCCTATCCAAGTGAGGTGTATGAACCCTTGCATCATACCGGACCAGGTCACTACCTAGATCTTAGCAAAAGTTGAAAGGAATTATTGTCAAGCAATTAAAGTTGATTAGTGTCCAAATCAGGGGTGGCCAACTCCAGTACTCAAGGGCCACCAACAGGTCAGGTTTTCGGGCTATCCCTTCTTCAGCACAGGTGGCTCGATCAGAGGCTCAGTCAAAGACTGAGCCATCTGTGCTGAAGCAGGTATGGATTGAGCCACATGTGCTGAAGCTGGGATATTCTGAAAACCTGGCCTGTTGGTGGCCCTTGAGAACTTGAGTTGGCCACCCCTGATCCAGATAGACTTCAAAATCAATAAATAATTCTCTTAAGAAAATGATTGTACCTTTCAGTTGTTTTTTCTTTCTCATCCATATGAAAATCACAAGCGCTATCAAAAGCAAAATCAAACAAGACACAACGCCGGTGATTATTCCTGTAAAATCCTGATTTTGTTGAATCATCACCTTTCCAATGACTATAGAAGAGACTTCTTGCAACCACTTCGCATGTTGATAGAAAAGAACAAAAATGTTAGCAAAAATATTCTGCAGCGATCTGCCTCTGCACTTCCTGTATAACAATACAATGTAGTCTATTAGATTTCTTGTTTTCAACACTTGCTGCTCCAGTATTTAGCAACATCATTCCCGTTTTTTTTTTACGTGAAATCCCAAATTACAGTCAAGGGGGAATCTATTTATCAGACTCCGAGATGATGAACTGAGACATCTGTTGCCCACAGTTCTTGTACACTTTTCTGGCCAGGAGACATTGATAAATACACCCCTAAATCTGGAGATCTTCTGCCTTTACACAAACTACCTTCTGTACGCCTCTTAGGCCTCGGGCAGGGTCAGCACTTAGGCGCTGACCCGTGCTGCTCGGCATGAGCCCCTGCAGCCGCAATGAGAGCGGCTTTAGCAGGGGCTCGCGCACGCTTGCGGAAACGTGTGTCTTAACAAATGTTACGTTTCTGAGATCGCCGGAGCGCAGGGCCGGTCACATGAGCGTTTCGCCCAATGAGGGCGAACCACTTCTGTGACGTCATAGGCCCCCCCAACACGCCCCCGGACGGAGCGCGGTCTAAGGCCAGGGAAAGCACCCGCTTTCCCTCAGCCTCCGCACGGCTGAAGTCTGTATGGACTCAGCCTTATGTTCATGTTGTTCCTAAAGTATGGAACTTACGTAACAATTTGTATTTCTTCTATAACACAGCAAAGGTTTGCATTCTTTTAAATTGTGCACTTTCTTTTGTTTTAGTGAATTTAATGTGGATTGTATGTGTATGGTGACTTTGTCAGCAATTTAAGCCAGTAGAGCTTGGCAATATTTTTTGTAACTGTTGCTATTTTGCAATTTATTCATGGTATGCAAGTTTCCAATTTCCCCCAAATTTGTGAACTTGCGAGAATGTTTCACACATCTGTGCTGTAGAGAGAAGTGTAACAGTTGCCCCAAATTATTTCCACATAATAGAACACTCACTCTGCAAACTATTTTTACATTAATAACCACCATGGTACGATATATGTTAAATATTCAATAATTCATTAGTCTGTAACTGCATTTGTTACATCGCTTGTATGCTTGGTGGGAGGAAACTGTCACACTCAGAATTGCACCTGCTCTGTAGAGCTCCTTCAATTAATTACAATTCTTCCCATTCAACTGGTGACACATTATCGAAGTTCCCAATTCAAGGCAGGTGCACTGCTTAATTATTTATAAAGTGGTTATCTTTTGGAAAAACAATTTAGAATTGCAATCAACTGTAACAAACCGATTGTTCAACAAACACAGTAATACAAAAAAAAGGTATTCGTGGAAGTGTGTGCTGAGCTTTGCTACCAAAGTGCAAACAAATGCAGACAAAATTGCAATACATAGAGACAATATAACTTTCAGAGTTATGGGAGCTGAAGGCTTTTTGAGCCCAAAGGTAATGCAGTGATGCTTGTCCGATAAGCAATACATATATATCTTACCTCTATTTTTAGCTCCCTGTTGGAATGGAGCAGGTCAGTGGGAACTGTGCAGAAGACAGAATCTGATTTGGATTGAATATTTTCACAGCTCCTGTTACCAATTTTTAGTACTCCCCCTCTAACAGCTTCAGAATCAATATGATCTCCCTGACAAAAAAAGTACAAAGAGGACTCAAAAAAAGGAGGAAATTAAATGATTGTCGACTTGCGCATTTCTAACCATACATCTTGGGAAAATGTGAAAAAAGAATCTGTCATTGTTAACTGTAATGTGCATATCTGACTAAGTTTCTGTGCATCATCTTGTCCATTGCTAACTGTAATATACGGAATATTCTTTGATTTCTATAGCAGGCTTTAGCCCTGCTCCCCAGCAGTGCAAGATCTTGGCAACACTTTCCTGTTTGTGATAATGTGTTGCCGATATTCCCAGCAGTTTGAGCTGTAAACTGTAACAATATATAATGTTACCATAGTAATATAAGGATATAATGTAGCTGCTGAGTTACACTGACTGAAGAATTAATTGACACTGAAAGGCAGTCATTTAGTGAACCCTGGGAAGCGGGATCTTTGCTGATTGATCAGGGGAGAGAGCGAATCGATTGGGATCCTAGCTAATTAGTTTTCACTAAATATAATCAAAGGCTGCATATATTGTTTACATTTTTTTTTAAAGATATTTTTTTTAACGTGCCGCTTGGACTGGCTCATTAAGGCACTAAAGGGGTTAAAGCATTATTCAATGTTTTTCTACAAAAAATGATCTAAAGTTTAAAAAAAAAAAAGTAATTAAGCCATCTCAATTTTGGTGGAGATACTACATGAAATTAAATTAATGAATTAAAAAAATATATATATATTTTCTTGGTTTAGTATCTTTGTTCTTTTTATAAATTTATTTAGAGACTCATTAAAGACATGAAACTTTTTTTTTTTTTTAAAAAGGCCAATAATTCGAAACTTTGCCAATATCTTGAAATGTCAGCAATTTTTACCATGGATTTGGTCACTGAGGGCGTGTATCGCCAGTGGTGAAGCAAAACAAAAAGCATGTACTGTATAAAAAAGTAATTATCACAAATTAATTATTCACATGAGAATTCTCAGTCAAAGCACAACCATGAATATGTCTATAAGCATTACTGTTACTTATTTTAAAGTGGACAAGTAGGGCAAACCCCCCCCCCCCATAAAAAAAAGACCCCCTTTAAAGCACTGGTCTGTTTGCTGCATCTTTGTATATAAGCCGGAAATAAAAGTGGGTGTTGTGACAGCATATGAAAATAAAATTGCCTAGGACTACTATTCTTGTCAAGGTTTAAAGCTGCAGTTCAGTTTTTTTTTAATTTTTTTTTTTTTACTTCAATAGTTTCATGTGTGCAATCTCTAATTACCTAAAGAACAGTATAGCTGCAGGTCAATTCGTTCTCCATGTATTGATAGGCGAAATTTGGTGACATAATTAGAGCTGGCATATGTTTTTCTTCTGCTTCTGTCTCTCAGTGGAAGCTCATGAATATTCATGAGCACTCCTGCACTGACATGTGCTAGAGGGAGGGCAGGGCTGACAAAGGGGTGTGCCAGGGCATGAAGGGGCAGTGCCTTAGCAAATGGCTGTTAAAATAGAATACAAGAAAGAAAATTGGTCTTTCAAAGTTGTTTTTTTAAAAACAGAAAATGCTAAAAGTATTTTTTCTTACTACAGAACTGATTTATTAAAAAAAAACACACATGCAGGATATCGACTGAACTGCAGCTTTAAATGATGAATTCGTATAATTCCAATTAGTGTTTAACACTAAAGTAAAATGCACACAAAATGAAAAACGAAAAAAAATGAGGTTAAAAGTGAAGAGATAAATCCCCAAAGTGTTGGCACTCACGCAGGCTTGTAATGTATAAAAATATCAATGTATTACAAAAAAAGATCTACATACACTATTATCTGATGCCTTTGAATGTTGGGTAAAAATATCATGAAACATATACTACTATAAGTACTATTTGAAGAAGTGTTTTGAGCTATTTTGAACGGCAACATTTTTTCATATTAGTGTGTTACTTTTTTTAAGACTATGAATGTATTCCCATGCCACTTCTAAATGAGTTTTTTTTTATTAACTCCATCACTTATTTTCTATACTGACCCTCTTCTTTGACAACTTTAACAAAGCAATCACACATATTTCGACTGCTGGAGTGAGTGATGAACACGGGATTGAGCTAATCCTAAAAATAATGTTCTCTTGAGTATGAAAGATTTACAATGCTATGTACCACGCCTAATACTTACAATTCCAGAGCATAGCATCTGAATGAATGATATCACATTCTTTACAGATTGTAAACACAAGTTTGCAAGGCTGGCAAAGTTAATATTAGCTAGAGACCTGGCATTTGTCAAACAGACCATTGAGGCATATAAATGCAAGAAACGTAACACAGGTCCATGGTTAATTATTGCTACGTGAACAATCTAGTCCTAATACACCAATGCTTACCTTGATTTCCAGGACATTTTTGTTCCCCATTGAAATCACCAAAGATTTATCAAAAGTCTCGAATACAGGATTATTTACATAAGTGAAATCAAAGTTAGTAGACGTCAGTCCATCAAGAATGAAAGAAACTTGGGTAAGGATTGGTGGTTCTTGGTTTAAATCTTTCAGTGAAGGAGTTGAGCAGCAGATTAACTCTGAGGTGGATCGATGGGTACAGGACTGTAAATACAAAAATATATATCACAAACATTGCCTGAACAGTGTTGTTCTAGACAAAATCTGAAGGATTGTAACCCAATGAATCATGCGTATTCAGCTCCATACAGAGATTTAGTAATTTAATATTCCAAACATATGTGAAGACCACCCAAAATTGACCTTTATATACTGTATTTGGCACAAGATTCTTTGGATAGAAGGTTCATGATAGCTCAGGCCTCAGACCTGGCTGTTTTACTGACACACATCAAATGCAGAAAATAAGGCAAGCAATGCAAGAATTGTTATATTTCATTATACCATTTGTCAAATAACTCCTCTCCTAATGTCTTCCGAGCCGGAAACACATGTTTTCAAAATTACTTAAGGTGCTAAAGTTAGCACCAAAATTGCTATTTCTAAAGTTTGTGTCATTTTTAAACAAAAGACTTTCAAGGTATTTAAATCTAATGTACAAACTATGTATCTATCAGGAGCTAGTGTTGGCCCATTAAAGGTGTTTTAACAATTCATATAAATATAGATAAGTATAGCTACTGACATACTTTGATGTACTTTGACAAACGTGTCACTGTTCCACTTGGCTGTGGCTTTATGTATTGCCACAAGGGAACTATCTGGCACCTTTAAGGAAAACTGCAAAGCTCAATGTCACAGTGATCAGAGAGCTGGGCAGGTGACAAACAGTGACTCAGGACAATGTGATCATTATATAGGGGAAGGGACCTGTATTATTCCCCCACATGATAGAATATATTCGTAATTATTAGTCTATCTACATTATGAGTACAACACAGACAACTGACCCTACTCTATTAAATGTGGAATAATTCAGAATATAGCTAACTGAACTGCACTTCAATAAAATAGTACTGTACTATCTGCACTGATAAAACTCCAAAGTGGTGTAAATATTTTATTGCAACAAGATGCAGAATGGAAGATGAATAAAGCAAAATACAACTAATATGGAATCATCAGTGAAATCACTCAAATGTCTATTTTGCCAAGATTTCCTTACCAGTGTAGATTATAGCGTTCAAAGCCTAACAGATAAACAACAAACTCTTCTATATACGGGCAATTAATGAAACAAGGTGTATTGAAGTAATTGAAAAGGATATTTTCTTTCCGTCCCTGAGGTTCATGCCCTTCCCTGCTGAAGGGCACTCAACAGAGTCCTTCCTGCACGGGAGAGGACTACACATTCCTTTGAACTGCAACTGGATTTCAGGTACTGTAATCCTTTCTTTTATTGGATTATCAGTGAATTTATTGCTCTTGTAATCTACCGTAGAGTAGTGATGACCTTTAAATTAATAACGGTGGTATATGTAGCTGTGTTTGTGGCTATTCAATAGAACTGGTCCACAATCACTAACCTCACATTTTACAGTGCAGGCCCGTAAGGGAGATGCTCTTGTGGAATGATACAAATCTAATAAAGCGCTTTAGAAGTGATGCAATGTGACTGATTAGTAAGGGCAGGACAATCTCATTTGCGGTGACCTTACTGTTATGTGATTTGACATGACATTTTAGGCTCCAAATTGGTTTTAGCAATTGAAGAATATGATGGTTTTAGTTTTCAAGAAATATTGGATTGCAGAACAATGAGGAAATGCTGTAATTTAATCTACTGGCCACTCAATTAGGATACTGCTATGAAGCAGCACCTTTAGATCTGATTGAATTATATGTTTTTTAATGGAAAAAGTGAATATCTTCTTTGCCTATCAGGAGGAGTGGCTCAGTGAGTAAAGACACTGACTGGCACGGAGTTTGCAACAGGGGAACCTGGTTCAATTCCCAGTGTCGGCTCCTTGTGACCTTGGGCAAGTCACTTAATCTCCCTGTGGCTCAGGCACCAAAAACATAGATTGTAAGCTCTTTGGGTAGGAACCGTGTCTGCAAAATGTCTCTGTAACGCGCTAAACTAGCAGTGCTATACAAGAACAAACCATTATTATTTGCCTTGCTACTTACAGTACATTATTGGTGAAAAGAGAAAATACAATACAGAATTTAGCAACACATTATATAAGTGAAAGGCACAGGGAATATATTCCCCATAGCACAAATAGTGTTAAATCGGCAACCACATCAAAATGGTAAGAGATATTTAATGGCGTAGCCCTATTTAGCTGCATCATAAAATTGTCTTTGTTTTCTTTTTGACATAATCTATTTAAAAATAATTCAGCAGGAAAATGGCCAAAGTAGTAATTAAAATATTTCTTTGTTATTTGACCTTGATGGTTACAAGATTTATTGCTATGCATTATTGTTTCGGGGCTAAGGTATGATTCCCTAATCAGCGTAATGAATCCTTGTGTAATGTGCGTTCCATGACATCTGTTGTTTTTTTCACTGGCGTGCAGTTATGCTTTTATTATTACATTTGCAGATCATTGCTAACTAATAAATTATGAAAAATGTTAAATCTGAAGTTTCGCCTGATGGTTTCATTCAACTGCAACTACAAAACATGAGGGAAAGTGTGAGATAGATGAAGGAGAGTGAGAGAGAGAGGAGGGTGGGGATGAGAGAGAGAGGAGGGTTTGGGGTCAGAGAGAGGAGGGTGGGGTGTCAGAGAGATAGGAGGGTGGGTGAGAGAGAAAGGAGTGTGGGGGGGGAGTGAGAGGAGGGTAGGAGGAGAGAAGGGGGGAGGAAAAGACGAGGGAAGAGAGTGAGAAAGAGAGGGGGGATAAGAAAAGAGAGGAGGGGGGTAGAGGTGGGAGGGAGAGTGAAAGAGAATAGAGAAAGAGAGAAAGAGGTGGGAGGGAGACAGAGAGAGGATGGAGGAGTGAGACAAGGGGGGTGAGCAAGATAGTTTGGCAAGAGACAGTGAGAGAGAGGAGGGATGGAGGCAAGCAGAGAGGGGGTTAGAGAGAGAAAGAGGAGGGGGCAGGGAGGAGAGAAATAGAGGGGGCTTAGAGAGAGACAGGGCTTTGAGAGAGGAGGGGGGAGAGAGAAAAGAGAGAAGGGCGGGAGAGAGGAGGGCAGGATAGGGGAGGGATGAGGAGGGAGGAGAGAGAAAGAAGTAACTTGGAGAGAGAAGGAGGGGGGAAAGAAGAGGAGAGAGAAAGGGGGGCTTAGAGAGAAGGGGCTTATAGAGAGGGGAGGAGAGGGGAGTGGCAGAGAGGGAGGAGAGATTAGGGAGAAGAAGGAGGAGAGGGGAAAGGGGGAGAGAGAGGGAGGCGGGAAGGAGGGTGAGAGGGAGTAGGCGAGAGGAGGGGTTGGAAGGGAAAATAGGGGGAGGAGGGTAGAGAGGAGAGGGCGGGGAAGAGAGATGGGGGAGAGAGGATGGGAGAGATCGGGAGAGAGAAGGGGAGGCGGAGAGGGGGGAGAAAGGAGGGGAGAGTGAGGGAGAGGAAGGGGAGAAGGAAGTGGGAATGGGTGGGAGGACTGGAGAGAGTGAGGAGTAGAGAGAATGAGGATGGGTAGAAAGAGTGAGATGGGGGGAGAGAGTGAGGAGGGAGAGAGAGAGAGAGGAACTGGGAGAGTGAAAATGGAGGAGGGTGAGAGAGAGAGGAGGGTGGATAGAGAAGGGAGAGAGATGGACAGACAAGCGGGAGGCAGAGGTGGGAAGGATTGAGAGGAGGTTTGGTGAAAGAGATGGGAGGAAGAGTGAGAGTTGGGGGAAGAGGGATGGTAGGAAGAGTGAGGAGGGGAGATTGAATTGGGGAGAAGGGAAAGAGTGAGGTTGAGTGGGGAGATAGTAAGGAGTGGGAGAGAGTAAAAGAGGAGGGAGGGGAGTGGGGGAGAGAGGGAGGGGGAGAGAGGGAGGGGAAGAAAAGGAGGGGGAGAGAGGGAAGGGGAGAGGGGGAGAGAGGGAGGGGTAAAGAGGGAGTGGGAGGATGTTGGAGAGAGTGAGAAGAAAGGGGGGAAAGAGTGAGGAGGTGGAGGAGAGAGGGAGGAGGCGGGGGAGAGAGGAAGCGGGATAGGTAGGACGGAGACAGAGAGAGAGGGGAAGGTAGCGTGAGAAAGAGGATGGTAGAGAGAGGGGGAGAGTAAAAGAGGAGGGGGAGAGAGAACAATAAAGCAGATACAGTAGAGAGGAGCAGATGAGTGGAGAGCCTTGAAGATAGGTGATCTCAAACTTGATGGGAAGCCAAGAGAGGGATTTAAGGAGGAAATGAGCAGAGACTGTTCTGGGAGAAAGTAAAATTATTCTAGCAGCAGAATTTTGGATAGATTGCAAAGGGGAAAGTTTTGAGGCAGAGAGGCCTGTTACTAGTATGTTACAATAATCCAGACGGAAGAGGATGAGGATGCGGGATACATTATATTTTATACTCATACAAGAAGAATGTCCAATCATTTTGTCACCTCAACCTAGAGGTTGTTGGCTTAATAATTGCACTAAACCGCATTTTTTTTTCCAAGGGCTGAAACATTGATATTATAACAAGATATGTTGAAGAGACTGTCATCAAATATGTAGCTGAACTCTCATAGGGATGATTTTGTTGTTACATATGAAACAATGATATGTAACATAGTTACAGTATGAACACATTGTTATTCTTGAGATGGATGTTCAATGGTAGTAAATTATTTTCAATGTAAATTCAATTTTTATTCGTAAAATGATTCTATCATTGAAGGCAATATTTCTGGCACCCCAAGGGGTGCTTACAACTTACAGATGTAGCAGACGTTATCACACCTGTTATGTTATCACACGGTGATGTTTTACTGCTGAAGCAAGTTGTAATGCTCCATTTGTTTGCATTGCAAATTACCTTATTACATAGTTACTGTGTATATATATATATATACACACACACATACATACACTTTAATTTATTCAATATTTCCTCCTGGTACATATACTTGGTTAACAGGCCATCCAAATACTCGAAAACGAGCAATAGATCTCAATGTATTACGTCCTAGTAAAACATTTTATAAATAAATAAAATAGATTTAGATTTTTTTTTTTTTACATAAGACCCAATTTTTAAGTAGGTTCTACTTTTGAAGATATAATTTTCTTGAAAATATAAATAAATCTGGACGTTACAAAAGATGAAATTCTGCTACAGGGCCACGTAACTATGCTATAAATACATTGTGATTATTGGACGAGTGAGAGAAGCTTAGACATCAACTAGACTTTGTGTCAACTTTTAGTGTGTGTGTGTGTGTCGCTCTGTTTGTGTGTTCTCGCTCCACAGGCCAAATGCCTTGAGCAATTCTGATAAATTGCAGAGGTGCCTTTCTACCATCCTAACTGAAGCGTCAGCCAAAGCGGTGCCGCCCCCATCTTGAAATTCATGTTTTGTTTTTTGAAGTGATAAAAAAAAAATTCAACAGTACATCTTACTGACCATATTCTTGATACAAAACATTACAGTTATTATTTTGCAACAAGTACGACATTTTCAGACAATTTGCCTGAACCGTTCAGAGAAATGAAATATTTAAAATGAAAATAAATTAGTATCTACGGTAACAAACAAACACCGTATAACAACAACCTGCAGATTTACTTTGACATCTACCTGGCAGTGATAATTATTCACTGCCCAATAGGTTTTTGATTGGTTTTCCACTGAATCCATGATGTCAGTATAACTGTTCATACATCACGGCCATCTTGAGAATAATGTTGTGTATTGTTTTTTCTTATTCAACCTTAGGACAGTTTGATGCCAATGTCATTGTTACATGGAAGTGTTTTGCAGTTTGTTATATCATATTAACCCTATTTCTTTTCAAGTCGCAATAATGTGAGAGTTGAAGTGATATTCAGAATTTACATTTTTGTTAGACTTCAAGACAGTGCTTGATCATTGTGACAGACATAAGTAGGCCTTTCTGGACAACTTTGTTGCCCGTGCCTCGACGGTCAGTGGAAACTAGGTTCGTATAAAACCACAAAATAGTGTGAGAATGAAATTGGGCAGACATTACTATTTTTAACTGAGGTTTGAGAATACCAGGACAATTTGATGATAAATTCCATAAATTGATGGCTTTTCAAGTTTTGTTTTGCCTGTGTTTCATTCCGTGCTATGAATTTTTGCCTTATGAGGTTTAATCGCTCATCCCACAGCGTGGTATAACATATAGCATTTTTCTAGTTAGCATGTGCATTTAACAACCTTGTTTGACTATGCAGACATTCAATTGCATGTTCCAATCCTACAACAGGATTTAGAAAGGGATTGGATGTGAGTGACCAGCTGGAAGTTGATTGCAGTGTTAATTCTCACTTCTGATTTTGAAATCCCTAGACTAATGTAGAGAGGGAGGGACGGTAACTCTTGTATGTACTAAGTGGCATGCGGCTGTCAAGAAACACTGTCTTCTTGGCTGCTCTTCAGCTTTTTCCACCTCAAGTTTTATCTTGCCCCCCGGGGGACTGTCTCTTCTTGTTTTCTCCCAGGGGGTGTTATTTTAATACCATCAGCTTTTTCCATTTCTCAGAAAATAAGACAGTGGAAAACAAGCTTTCTCTTCCTGTCACTTTGAGCAGTGCCTTTTCCCATAGAGGGAGTTTTAACAAGTGCATAACTGCAAAGACCCAACATGAAGATCTGAAACAAGCATAGCTGAGATTGTTTAACACCAAAGTGTGATCTGTTCAGAGCTATTAAAAGGATACGGCAGCTAGTGCCGTCAAATGTCAAGGAAAAGGTTGCCCCTGGAGGAGCCTATTACCTTTACAGTTTCCCAATGCCATAACAGGTACGTCATAGGCACTTGCTCGTTTCCTAGTAGAATCCATGCATTCAGGGCCTGGTCGCGTCATGTGCTTGCTCCTGGAGCGATCACATGACCTACAAGTTTACGGAGATCTGGTGGCACGCTAAAGGTTAAAAGGGATCGGCACAAAGTATCAACAAAAATCATCTCACTAACTCCAATCACCTGCAACTATTGCATTATTCCCCTCTGTGTATTTGCCCATCACATCCCTGCTTAATGGCATCCATCAAAAGCATTACTAACTTTTCTATGCAGTATTATTTAACCTCCGCTCCCTAAACATTAATTCTGCTAACTGTAACTTGTCCTGAAAGCTTCCTGCATGGCTCCAATTGGCAGCTAGGTTGCATGCATTGAGTCACTCCTCTATTCCTGCCTAATTGAGGCCTATTCATTAAACGGCAATAATGATATTTCTATGTAAAAATGCACATTTTCTTATGGAAAGGCATATTGCACGTTTGGAATGCAAATAAAGATATATTTAAAAATTGCTGGCAACTCTAGGAATAAAGGGAGTTACAATGTACAAAATATTTACCCAACTTGGCTCCCCTAATTACAGTATTTCTTTAAAAAAGTGGTGACCATTTAGTTGTTTGGGGATGTTTGTGTCTGGAAGACTGGATGGACCTGGAGCAACCTTGCTGTGTGTTTAATTAGTGAATGTACCCACTTGACCAGAAAGCCAGTGAGTAGTTTTAATGTATGATAGGTGTTGTGGTAATTCTGGAATCTAACAAAATGTGATGCACCACGAGTGCTCATTTGCATGCCATTACCCAGAACCCCTGGCTGCAATTGAAGAACTGGTTTGGGGACCTGTCTGACACATCTCAATGTGCTCATAACTGTTATTTTCATTACAGTACAGAAGGGTTTTTGTCACTTTAATACACCATTACTTTTTTTATGTATCTATTGTTGTGGCATTACTGTTATTTTTAAAGTGTCAATAACTTCTTTAGGTATCTGACCAAATGTTATAGCCATTTTGTTATCGATAACATACATTCTCATGGTGGAAAGGCAAATTGGAGAATACTGTAGTCCAGTATTTACCCAAATACATTGCCGCTATGAGATTCATGTAGCAAATGACTCCCTAATTGTATATTTAATATGACTGAATTTTTTTAGAGCATCATAGTCCCCCAGTATTTGTAACCCTTTGAATGCCCCAAGACGTACCCTATACGTCATAAGTGCCAGAAGTCTAGAGGCCCTATCACGTACTGTACGTCATGCTAGAAATGCTTCTTTTCTAGGGGGAGGTCGCCTTCACCGTGCCAATTCCCTCCACTCCCTACTCTACTTTCATTCACGTCCAGGTGTTGTCGCTGCACTAAGGGATCATGTGGTTTGGTGCCGGAAGACTGGTGCTACCTGGTTTCCGGCATTTAATGGGTTAAATACTGCATGTTAATCTATTGGTCCACAAGTTATTTTGCATGAATGCTAGGACAACATAATATTTTGTTTTGTTCTATAAAACATCAGACTATGCAAAACTCACCATATTGTAGCTCATCTCCGGCTTGGACAATTGAATTATCATTCGAGGTGAAGCAACAGCATTTAAGTTTATTCCATGAGCTATAATTGAGCTCCCACCACTGTTGTAATATAAATAGAAACAGTGTTAGATTTTTAATAATTCTCCATATATTATCGTTGCTGCTTATTTTTCATTCTGTATTGAGAAATCTTTCAGTTTTCTAGTTCACAAAATATATTGACATAAAATAGTATATGTGAGGTTACCAAAAATGTTTGCCATCACGAAGATGTAATATTGTGCCTAAATTATATGGCCCTCTATGCTAAATTGGGTCCACTATACAGAAATATGTCCTGCTTATATCTCCTGGACAGAAGATACACTGTTTTATTGATGATAATTTCTATACTTGCCTATGATAATATTGTGAACTGCAGCCCTTGACACACTTCCATAATCAGCAAAACTCAATATCTCGTTGTATGCATTTATATTACTATACCACAAAGCCACAGAGAAATTAGGTATATTTACAAAACTAGGATAGTTTCCACTTGCCTCCAGATACCATGTGCATTATCCTTGTACTGTATAACCTTGAGAACTTCCCAGCAAGGACACCCAAATAGCTTAGTAGCGTACTAATTTCAACATAATCGAGGACGTAACCACTTTAAATAATCCACCACCACTAGTCTTCTTACTAACAATAAGCGAAAAGAATCTGGTTGTTTTTCATTTGGATACTATGACCCCCCACACTTCTGGAATGTTTTTCCCAACTCCCCCAAGACTCCTGCCAACCTCAGAAAATTAAAGTTTGATCTTCTGTTTAAGTTTATTCACGTTGGCTTGTAGGTTTATAACGCTTTGGCCAAAGGGTTTAACCAAATGGATCTTTGTTTATGAGAATATTATTATGGAAGTATTTAACTACAGTAGAGGCAACGTTTATTCTAACATTTGCTGTAAACTAGCCGGGTTACATTCTGGGTATGTGCTGGGTATGTTCTGGGCTAGTTTGAGGCACGTTTAAGGCATTTCTGCATTGACTAACGACCCATAGGATTAACACAGCAGGGATCCCTGGCAGTCCTATTCAGTTTGAATGGGACTGCCAGGGACCCCCGCTGTTAATCTGATAGGCCATTAATCAATGCAGAAATGCTGGGGCTAGTTTAAGGAAAGTTTAAGGCATGTATTCAGAATGTACCTGGGAGTTTCCTGGGTTTTTTGGGGAATTGCCACTGGTTTTTGTTCGAATAAGAGTTGCCTCTACTGTATATACTAATTACTATATAGTTTTCCAAATTGCATGTGGCATTGGGGTTTTCTGCCTTTGTTGCATACATTTGGTACTTTTGACACACATATATATATATATATATATATATATATATATATATATATATATATATACACACACATGTATATATATACACAAATACAGGTAAACCCCGTTATAACGTGACCCGTTATAACGCGAATCGGTTATAACGCGGTTTTCCCGTGGCTCCCGTTTAAAAAAAAATAAAAAAACAAACAAATAAAAATTTTTTAATTAAAATATTTTTTTTGCACACTGCACACACTGTCACTGCACACACTGCACACTGCACACACACTGCTCACTGCACACACTCTCACTGCACACACTGCTCACTGCACACACACTGCTCACTGCACACACTGCACACACTCACTGCACACTGCACACTGCACACTGCACACTGCACAATGCACACTGCTCACACACTGCACACACACACACACACACACACACACATCCATATACACACACACCCATATACACACACCCCCATATACACACACACACCCATATATATACACACACACCCACACCCAACACACAAAAAAAATATATATATACACACACACATATATATACACACACACACACACACATATATGGAGACAAAGAAAGTCAAGGAGGACTTGACTTCCGAATTGGGGGTACTTGGGAGCACCCGTGTGTGTGTGTGCGCACGCAGCATGCTCCACCACAGCTGTCCAATCCTCTGCCGCCCGGCTCCTGTCATTGATGTGAGCGCACCACTACTCACTGCCGGCAAGACCACCCGCCCACCCGGAGATTTTAGGGACAAACCCGTAGCCCGGAGAAAGGGATGCCAAACCCGAAGTCTCCGGGTGAAACCCGAAGTCTCCGGGTGAAACCCGGAAAGGTGGCAACCCCGCCTGCCCCACGGGCTGTCACGCGGTGACAGGGGGAAGCGGGGACCGGAGGGACATCCCCGCTCCCATCTCCTGCCCCGTGGGCTGTCACGTGATGACAGGGGGAAGCGGGGACCGGAGGGACATCCCCGCTCCCATCTCCTGTCCCGCGGGGTGAAGGGTGCTGCGGGGGGGGGGGGGGGGGGAGGGTGATGATGCGCCGGCCATTTTTTTTGCGTGACCCCGTTACTAACGCGGTGGTCTCGGGGTGGACCCCGAGGACCACGTTATAACGGGGTTTACCTGTATATATATATATATATATATATATATTATATATACTATAATTCTAAGTTGGATTCCGTCTGTCTGTTTGTATGTCAGAAGAATCGAAATCTCAGAAACTGCATCATGTAGCACAACGAAACTTTCACTGTACATTCTGCTGCGGATTTGTTGGTCAACGCAACTATTTTGAGCTTCTAATGTGACTCACCTCCCAAATTATGGACATTCTAAGTTTCACTCGGCTGTCCAGCAATAATGTTAGAGCAGGAGCAGGGGGCGGGGGTGGGTACTAAGGGAGGAGGCGTGTCCTTGCCTGGATCGGAGCTGTGTGTGTGTCTCTGTGAGATGTGCAAGGGAAATATGCCAGCGGTGGGGGGAGGGAGGGAGGAGATGTGCCAGCAGGGGGGAGATGTGCCAGCGGGGGGAGGAGGGGGAGATGTATCAACGGGGGGAAGAGATGTGCCAGTGGGGGGGGGGAGATGTGCCAGTGGGGAGGGGAGGGGGGAGATGTGCCGGCGGAGGGGGGGAGGATGTGCCAGCGGAGGGGATGGGGGGGAAGATGTGCCAGTGGGAGGGGGAGGGGGGAGATGTGCCAGCAGGGGAGGAGGGGGGACAGGGTCATGTTTCGGCAGCGGTGGGAGACACACACACTCAGACAGACACACACAGACAGAGACACATCTCACCCTGCACTACATCCAGCAGAGGTGGTCCAGCAGAGGTGGAGGGCTGGGGAGATGTCACCGGGGGGGTGGGGAGGTCGGGGGACATGCATTCAATAGTACATTCCCCGGGTGAAGCCGGGTACAAAAGCTAGTATTTACATATATATACATACATATAAAATGTGGAGGGTTTTGGGGTTAGAGTTTGCTGGTGTTGTCCGTTTGTTACGTTTATTCATGTTGTAATTATTGATTGTTTAGTACAATATCAGCCTCACTGCATATGGTCTCTGGGATGCATTTCTGCTGTATCCTCTCTGTTAGGTATAAATTATAATTGTGATGAAAAGTTATTAAAAATAGCTTCACTTATTAAGCAATAAGATGGTGGATGAAAGTATTACACGTGAAAGTACTTTTGCAGCAGTTCATTGCAGCTTGAGTATATATTTCTAATTGTGCTTGTGTATTTATTGAAAATTTCTCCAGACAACAGTTATTCCCATTGATTTTAATTAAATGAACTTGCTCTGGGCCATTAGACCGTAAGCTCCTTGGACCATACAGTACATTCCTTCTCTCTACAGTTACTTTTATCCCATGATCACATTTTTATTCCTGCGTTGTTTCAAACGATCCCTGCATTTAAAATGGAATTGATGGTTATTAGTATTATTGAAGTGAAACTTCTTTAGTGGCACCTGTGATGGGATAAAACTGGATGGATGTGGGGCGAAATGTGAAACGGAAGTGACGTCACGTAATGGACGCCGCTCCGCTCACATGTCCCCTGTCACAAGTGGCTGTGGCGGCGGCGGTAGCCGCCGGCGCCGCTCCTAATCGCCGCCGCAACCCTCACCCTCCCACACACCCCACACCCAGTTGCTCACATGCGGCGGCATTAGCCGCCGCTCCTAACTGCCGGTGTTCCGCCGCCCGCTACCATGCTGCGCGCCACGCATGCGCAGAAGCGGCAGGCAGCGGCGCCGTTCCCCGCCCGCTGCCATGCCACGCGCCACGCATGCGCAGAAGCGGCTGGCAGCGGCGCCGTTCCCTGCCCGCTGCGATGCCGATGGACAGGAGGGAGGCTGGCACCGGCGCCGGCTCCTAACAGCCTGGGAATGGGGGGGTTTGAGCGCGCCGCCGGGGGGTGGGGAAGGGGGGAGCTGAGCGGCCACGCATGCGCAGAAGCGGCTGGCAGCGGCGCCGTTCCCCGCCCGCTGCCATGCCGCGCGACACGCATGCGCAGAAGCGGCTGGCAGCGGCGCCGTTCCCCGCCCGCTGCCATGCCGATGGACAGGAGGAGGGAGGCTGGCGCCGGCTCCTAACAGCCTGGGAATGGGGGGGTTTGAGCGCGCCGCCGGGGGGTGGGGAAGGGGGGAGCTTGAACCCCCCAGACTCCCACACACTGACAGACCCCCCCAGACCCCCACACACACACTGACTGATCCCCTCAGACCCCCACACACACTGACTGATCCCCCCAGACCCCACACACACACTGACTGATCCCCCCAGACCCCACACACACTGACTGACCCCCCCAGACCCCCACACACACTGACTGACCCCCCCAGACCCCCACACACACTGACTGACCCCCCCAGACCCCACACACACTGACTGACCCCCCCAGACCCCCACACACACTGACTGACCCCCTCAGACCCCCACACACACTGACTGACCCCCCCAGACCCCACACACACTGACTGACCCCCCAGACCCCCACACACACTGACTGACCCCCTCAGACCCCCCCACACACTGACTGACCCCCCCAGACCCCCACACACACTGACTGACCCCCCCAGACCCCCACACACACTGACTGACCCCCCCAGACCCCCACACACACTGAATGACCCCCCAGACTCCCACACACATTGACTGACCCCCCCAGACCCCACAGACACTGACTGACGCCCCCCCAGACCCCCACACACACTGACTGACCCCCCCAGAACCCCAAACACACTGACAGACCCCCACACACATTGACTGACCCCCCCAGACCCCCACACACACTGACTGACCCCCCCCAGACCCCCACACACTGACTGACCCCCCCAAGACCCCCACACACACTGACTGACCCCCCCAGACACTGACTGACCCCCCCCCAGACCCCCACACACACTGACAGACCCCCACACACACTGACTGACCCCCCCAGACCCCCACACACACTGACTGACCCCCCCAGACCTCCACACACACTGACTGACCCCCCCCAGACCTCCACACACACTGACTGACCCCCCCCAGACCCCCACACACACTGACTGACCCCCCCCAGACCCCCACACACACTGACTGACCCCCCCAGAGCCCCACACACACTGACTGACCCCCCCAGACCCCCACACACACTGAATGACCCCCCAGACTCCCACACACATTGACTGACCCCCCCAGACCCCACAGACACTGACTGACGCCCCCCCAGACCCCCACACACACTGACTGACCCCCCCAGAACCCCAAACACACTGACAGACCCTCACACACATTGACTGACCCCCCCAGACCCCCACACACACTGACTGACCCCCCCCAGACCCCCACACACTGACTGACCCCCCCAAGACCCCCACACACACTGACTGACCCCCCCAGACACTGACTGACCCCCCCCCCCAGACCCCCACACACACTGACAGACCCCCACACACACTGACTGACCCCCCCAGACCCCCACACACACTGACTGACCCCCCCAGACCTCCACACACACTGACTGACCCCCCCCAGACCTCCATACACACTGACTGACCCCCCCCAGACCCCCACACACACTGACTGACCCCCCCCAGACCCCCACACACACTGACTGACCCCCCCAGACCCCCACACACACTGACTGACCCCCCCAGACCCCCACACACACTGACTGACCCCCCCCAGACCCCCACACACACTGACTGACCCCCCCCAGACCCCCACACACACTGACCCCCCCAGACCCCCACACACACTGACTGACCCCCCCCCCACACACACACACCCCACACACACACACACACACACACACACACACACCCCCCACACACACCACCACCCCCCCCCACACACACACACCCCACACATACACCCCCCCACACATACACACCCCACACATACACACACACTGACATACACACACACTGACATACATACACTGACTGACTAACTGACTGACTGACTGACTGACAGACAGACATACACACACACTGACTGATACACATACACACACTGACTGACACACATACACACAAGGAATTCACACTTAGTGCAAATAGCTAATACAGGGGATGTGTGCCGAGCACGCGCATTATAAGTCAAATTTATTTGCGTTTTGTCAATCAAATTGTATTTTGATTTTTAATTAAAACATCACCAACACAAATACAATTTCTGTGACAAAAGTCAAAGAAGTTTCACTTACTATGCGCGTGCACAGCACACACAGCTTTTTTAGATAATAACAACAATCTGTGTTATGCCATTTACCTGTGCACCCCAATATGTTTATGAGGACACTTAATCTTTTCAGTCCTTCCTTGGCCTGTAACACCCTGCAAAATGCTGCATGTTCTTTCATCGTGTGATTGAAACTGAGCTAGATCATTTGTTTTTTTTTTATCTACCTCTAAATCTCATTACTTACCTAAGGAAAGACTTTGCTGGATGAATCCCATCAACAATAGGATCTTCCTTGTATGTAAATTGAATGTCTATTTTAGGACTGGCGTTGTCAATTTTCATTTTAATGGGATATGTTCCAGCAATGGTTTGTCCTGGAGTATAACACTCTACAGTAGTACGGGACACACTGCAAGAGAAACCGGAACATATGATAGATTACGTGCACGTCATGTATGCTTTAGTAAAAAAAATTATCAGTTAGCCAACATGTATAGTCATTCGGAAATTATATTTTAGTTTTTTTCTGCACCACTGTGGACACGTGACAGAAACAAAAACGGTTAAGAGATCATTCTTCTCATTTACTTCCCAGTTAGTGACATCATCAATGTAATGAATTAGCAGTTTAGTTAACAGATCTATTTTAAAGGTACCTTTTAATGGGCAAAAATAAAAATACATAGCTGTTGTAGTACAGCTTTAGAACATACATGGAAAATCTCTTCAGAGGTGACCACCTAAACCCAATTATCCTTCTATAAAACACGAGTGATAGAAGAACGCAGTGGAGCACGACCTCTATTGTTTGGAAGAGCCACTTTAGCAGTGAGCGATGGGTGGTCTAGTGATGAGGGCAATGACTTTAAACAAGGAAAAATGGTCCAAATCAGAGTGCTGAAGCCTTAAACCTGTAATTTATATAAATATCATATTTCATATACTGTCTACACATAAAGAGAATCATTTGCAACATTGAACCTCGGAGTCACACAGCTTTTTCCCAGTACAGTACTCAATTCTTATTTTGCTCTTTACAATAATAACATTTTACTATTGATGGTGCCTGTAAACTAGCACATTTCAGAGCCCTCTGTCAGTGAAGATGATGAAAAATAAAATCAGTTAAACCCCCCCCCCACCTTAGCATTGGGTGTTTTTAAACTGCAATTGTGTACAGTGAGTTAAAGAACAGATAGAGGGCATGTGAAAATAATAGTCATGCCAGGAGATAAATAGCAATGTATTGAATTAAAATTAATTCAGGCCTGAAGATTGCAAAGCTGTAATATTCAAAGAGAAAACAGCATTTTAAATGTATAAATGCAGCAAACCCATATCATTTTATTAAATAAGTCGAAATGATTATGCAGGGTAAGTTTTTATTGTTCTTTATCCTAAAATGTAAAAAAAAAACATAGGGGGATCTTAATAATTAGGAAGGAGTTTATATTTGTATTAGGTAGGTGCTGTCCTTGGACTGTGATATCCTGTGAGGTGTAGCCACACATGTCCTGTTATCAGCTATAATAAAGTACATTGCTTGACATAAACGGTCTACGAAGAGATTTATTGTACTGTAGGTACAATAATTGAATGTCCTGCACTTGAAGGCATTAGTTCCATTCTACCCGACTACAATATAAATGTGGCAGCCAACTCTAACTCTCAGGATGCAGTTGCAACTGCTGTTTAGGAGATGGATTCTTAATAAATATATACAACTCAACCCCCTTATAACGCTGTGCTTGGGGTCCAAAGAATCACATCGTGTTAGAAGCGGATCGTGTTAGAAATAATGTACAATTATATGCATTGTACAATAAAGTATTTAAGATACCAATAATCGTGTTGTAAAGTATTCATAAAAATGAAAATTTGGAGCCACGCTTTCATCGCGTTAGAAGCGGATTCGCGTTGTAACGGATCGCGTTATAACAGGGTTGAGCTGTAACATTTATTTGCATGATTCTATCATGTGGGACATGCTGGATTCACATAAAATCCCAACACAGATGACATATTACATCTTTCATTTTCATTCTAATTAGAGACAATAAGGGCAGTAACGATTGTGAATGGCTTTTAATATGTTATGTGCAGGCAACATGTTTCTAAAAAAGTGTGGGTGTTAAGACTTCTTCCCCTGTACCTTTTGATGATGCACTTTTCTTCGCCAATGTAAATCTTCCTGTCTTTACCGCTATTTAAATAATTTCCTTTCAAGGTGAGCAATGTCTTTCCTGCCTTTGGTCCATAACTTGGTAAAATGTTTGTTATCACAGGATTCTAGTGGGGAAACAAAAAAATCTGATCAGGTGTCGTGCAACATAACCCATGAAACAGTGATTATAACAGAGTTCTGGAGGAATAGCAGATTTGACTAAATTCTGAAACTTACCACATAGGAGAAAGTGTTAAAGTTGGCAGTCTGTCTTCCATTTGACACACTACTGCTTATGTTAAACTTTGTGCTGGATGCAGAGTCCGTTTTACACACCAACCTTAGCAAATAGAAGATCAAAGCATCACAGTCTGTATACTGTACATTCTATTCTCTATTCATTGCCCATACAGTGAATGTATTCTTATGCTGCGGATGAACAATGTTCTGTTTTTATAGAGATAATCCACAAGTCAAAAATGTACTACGGTAAAACAAATTCCGACCTCTTTTGTTAAAGTTAACATTAACATATTTGTTACAGGTACATTTATTAAATGAATATCAATTGGAAAGAGACAGGAGGGTCTTGGGGGTATATTCTTTTTAATTATGATAAAACGTAAAATTATATATGGACAAAAAAAAGGGAAAAAAAGTAGCGCCAAAAAGGTGAATACTAAAATACTAATATAAAACAATAAATGTGTGTATATAATTATATAAACAATATGACAATTAATAGTGTACAGCAAGCAGCATATACTAGAACAACAAAACACAAGATAGCATGTAATTAAGGAAAAACAATCCCTTTGATAAAGTTGCATTTGTTGCGACGAAACGCGTCAGGGACGTCACCCACGACATTACGTCATCACGTGGGGTGCTCCTTTACGGCCGGGGAGCACATGCAGTGAATTTAAGGCCCTAACTCTGATACCAACACCATTTGGAGGATTTCAAGTGCAACCAGAGGGACAGCGCTGACTGAGTGATCCTATCCAGCGAATTTTGGATGCCCTGCTGCAGTTTGGACATGCCTGGTGGTGATTATATATCACAAATTGCCTTATATTGTTTTTAACCTTGTGTGTGTTTTTAATCCCTCCATCCACCCTTCCCCTACATTAAATGTTACAGTGTTACACTATGGGGCGTGCGCTCTCTGTTTTGTTTTCTCTGTAAAATTATATATATATATTTAAAATCTGGCAGTTTTGCATTTACTGTACAGTGATATGTTCTGCACCTAAAATATTCCCGACATAGAACACATGCTGAACCTGTATTAATCACACACTGGAGTTTGCTCTGTTGTAGTAGATAATAAAGAAAACTAATTCTGAATCTTACTTGTTTTGGTTACTGTTTTTTCCTTCTATTTTGCAACGTTTTCCTCCAATAAGGACTTCAGTTTTTTTAATGTCCAAAATATTATTTTCGTTAAGCACAAAATCCCATCCGCATATTGTTAACTGCGTGCCGCCCTCCAAAGGAACTGAAGTTGGGAAAATCTAAATATAAAAAAAATATACACATACTTTACTTGCAGACATCAAAAATATGTACAGTAGCTAATGGAAAAACTGACAAGTTTCTTAAATGATTCCTGCTCTAAGTTTCAAAGGGTCAAGCATCCATGGATCCTGGGTGCTGACACCCCGGGAATAATCTCCCACACAATCATGTTCCAGCAGGAGAGAGGCGTGTCTTCCCAGGACTTTAGCCCCCTGGGTTTCCAGCTTAGGGTTTCGGTATGGTTGATAATATTCTGAGCTAGGTTGTAATTGTGAAGCTGTCGGCATTCTTACTGTACCATTTAGTTTTGATGTACAGTACTCAAGTTGATATGGCCAAGAACTGTATCCCCTCCCCATTTCTTATTTTTCCCCTTCGTTGAAAAATTCAATAACATTTGAGTTCATTTTTTTTTAAATATGCAGCTAAAGGGTACACTCATAGCACAAGATCCAGAGGTACATTAACTCTGGGCTCATAACGTCACATTGCCAAAATCATTCATGGACGTTATTTTCCCTGAGGTTAACACAAATCTACAAAGCTAAATATATGCCAACACTACAGTATGGCTGTTGTTTAAGGGAGAGGGAAAGAGAGTGCAAAACATTCCCTTTATACAATACGTGGAGAGGGAGAGCTGTGAACAAAACTCACAACACCTGAGATACGTGGGAAATATGCTAATGTCATTTGAAGATGCCATGCATATGCAAATGAGCCGATTTCCCAGGTACCACAGGTGTGTGCATGGGTATCTCTCCACGTGTTGTATAAATGTTTGGGGGAGGTATATAAGTCACTTTGTACTTTTCTCTCTCTCCCACTCTTGTTAGTATTTTTAATACTTGATTATTACGGGTATTTTCAGTAGCTTTAAATACATATTGCTTTTGGTAAGGGGTAGTAAGGAGTCACACCTAACTGAAGTAGGAAAGTTGTAGCAATTGCAGTGTATGCAGTGTTACAACCAAATTGATCAATGATATATGAAATCACCACAAATGCCATTTTACATCAATAATGCTCTAAAGTAGAAAACCACAGGAATATTTCACAAAGTAATACGAGATCACAAAGAAAATGGAAAAGTAAAGTCAAACTGTAATGCGTACACCGTAGTTATTTCCAGCAAGGCTTATAGGAACAGGGCAGCACGTGTGTTTTTCCAGTTACAAGACTCTAGGAAACTACCAATTCAAGTTGGTTAAAAAATGATAATAATCTGGGTAACTGCAGGTTTCATGTCAGTGTATCAAGGTATTTTGTGTCATTAATTCCGCACTGATGACCACGGGGAGTGATTACATGGAGCAGGAGGAAGGGTTAGGTGAGCAGGTATTTTATATGCTTGAAATTGGGATGCATCAATATCAGCCTGTATTGCCAATTTATCTACTTTTACTTTTAACCATGCTTGTTGTTTTCCTCCTCTTTTGTTGCAACTTTAGACTGCAGAAATGTAGTCGGTCTAAAAAACCTACAGGGAATGTAATAAATATATATATTTTTTAAAAACCTTCTTACATTTGGACCACTTGATAATGAACACAAAAGCTCATCACTGACTCACTTTATGGCATTAACGCAATCTGTCAAATAGACCACTAAATTGTCATGTCTTTAAAGTTATGGTGGCCTATGCACTAAGAGTATTACTATTATTATCATCGTATGTTGGTAAAGCGCCAACATATTCCACAGTGCGGTACAGTGGGGTACAGAGATTTGATAATTACACAGGCAGTTACATAGAAATAAGGACAAGCATTCACAGACAGATACAAAGAGGTAATGAGGACCCTGCTCGTGAGAGTTTACAATCTAGAGGGAATAAGGAGCAATGTTGAAACTTATAGTGGCTTCTCATTGTGGGATGTAGTATGGTCCAGCCGTAGTATGGTCCAGCCATAGTATGGTCCAGCCACACAGCTGATGCCATTAAGGTTTGGGGGTGTGAATGCTGGAGGTTGTTAGATACGTGAAGTTTGGTCTAGCCGCACAGCCAGTGGTAGATTTCCCATTAAACACGTTAGGCCCGGGCCTAGGGCGGCAACATTTTGGGGCGGCAAAAATGTGCTCCCCCATATACATTTGCCGCACTCTCGGGCCTGACAGGAAATCACTCACATATGCCGCTGCTTCCTTGCTGTCTTTCTTCCGCCCTTTTCCTCCTTCCGATTTGCAGCGTCAAATGACGCCACGGACGTCACCAACGTGGTATCACACGGCGTTGCATTGCCATGGCAACATGACATCGCGGCAGCAAATGACGTCGCGTTACCATGGCAACAAGACGCCATGTGACGTCACTTTGGTGACGTCCACGCCGTCATTTGACGCTGCGAATCAGAAGGAGGAGGAGGGCGGCAGAAAGGAGGCGGCCGGCACATGTAAGTGCCTAGGGGCGCGGATTTCGCCGCTGCGCACAGCTGGTACCAACAGTCGGCAGGTAGGATGTTAGGGGTGTTCCGATAGGCTTCCTTGAAAAGGTTTTCATGGCGTTTTTAAATGCCTGAATGCTGGGGTAGAGTCTGATGGTATGTGGTAGGGAATTCTAGAGAGAGGTTGCAACACGGGAGATCACATTGTTTTTGTGCATCAACATTTTTGTGCTAAGTAGTACAAACATTCATAAAATGTGCGTCATATCATGTATGCAGGCTTCATACATTGGACGCATAATTTGTTGTTTGAAATGAATTTGAATGCAGTGCATTATGTTGAATACCCTATTGATACAATTTAAATAAAACAGAGGTGTGTATTTTTTCATCTATAACTAGTGTTAGTAAATATCACATATACCTATATTATTTATAACAACTATACTGCAAGACTGTTAATCTATATAATGAAACATTCAACATTATAGAGAACAATGAATTGGCAGAAAGTTATATACTGTAATACGAGAAATGGTTAACATAGTGAAGCGTATCTGTAGCCAATGAATTCTATGGCACGTATTCTGTACATACAATATATTTGCATTCTTCTGCTGAACTATAATAATATATAAAAAAACCTGCTAGCAAGTTAGTGACAATTGTCAAAGGAAGGGATTTTTGTGTATTGTAAATTGTGCTAAAATCTCAACAATGGTGGGAAAAAGAATGAAATAAG
Source organism: Ascaphus truei (assembly GCF_040206685.1). Taxonomy (NCBI): domain Eukaryota; kingdom Metazoa; phylum Chordata; class Amphibia; order Anura; family Ascaphidae; genus Ascaphus; species Ascaphus truei. Next base: position 67,480,044 of record NC_134487.1, read on the forward strand.
TCCCTGTAATAGTACAAACCTGTGTAGATCCCTTTAGTAAAGCGGTGCCAATAAAAGTAATTAAAATGGCATTTGTGTGACATTTATATTGTCCTTTAACAATCGACCCCAACAGCACAGCTAAATAAAGGATGAGAAAAAAAAAAAATCTTACCACCATCTCTAAGAGGACTTCTCCTTGTTTGCTGATTTATTTCTATAGTATATCATCCTTTTGCTTTACAAATTGCATTGCACTTGTGTTTATAACACAATATTGGTATGCAGCTACGAATACTTAAACTAGAGTTGTATTCGAAGAAAATCAATCTTTTGAAAGAACCTTTGAGAGCTTTCATTGTCAGAAGCATAATCTACACCTGAGAGGTATCATCTGGATGGTTAGCACTAACTATGGCGAAGCAGCTTCAAAACACTACCATAATCACATGCACGAAGACACAACCTCCCACAAAACACACACACAACACCTCTGACACGCATAAAGCATGTGATCCTACAACAGTCTTTAGTAGTTTAGTAACAATATCCACAATCTTGGGGTCCTGAGTAAACTGATCAGTGCAGAAATTCTTCCAGACATAGAAACAGAAGAAAGTGAGCCATGAGCCCTAGGGAATGGGCAGCCATGATCAGTGGTGCACCCCCTCTGTACCCCACCCTGTTCCTGGTTGGGCATTGGCCTCGGTCATTTGGCACAGGTCTTTGTCCGAGGGACGGAGCAGCCCCTTGGATATATAACATGGCGCCTTTGGGGCTGTAGTTCCACTCCCTTGGCACAGCTGCAAACAAAAATCTTATAAAAAGATTTTTTGCACTTACCATGCCTCACAAGGCCTAGGAAATCCAGAGCAGGCCCAGCTCCTGCTCCTGCTCCTGCTTCCACTGCTGCTTCCACTTACAAGTTTGCGATGTGCCAGTCCAACAGATTAGTGATATATGCGCTCCAATGCTGGATCCTTACAGTTCATATAAGACATAATTTCCAGGAGGTACAGGATAGGACACAGGGGCTAGTGAGATGTGCAATGAAGTAAAGTCCACAAAAAGGCCGATGATCCCTGAAGGGCAAGGCTGATGGTGAAACCACAGTCAAATCCTCATTGGGATGGTCCCTGCACTCACAGCAGACAATTGGAGAAAAAAGAAAAAACCTACGCACAGCCAATGGAGTGGTTTACCAAAGTAGTGTGTAAAAAATATTCCTTTATTGATCCATATTAAAAAAGGGAGGTAAACACTCTCCTACGCGTTTCGTGTATGGAAATATACTTTATTGAGGATAAAGTGTATTTCCATACACGAAATGTATAGGAGGGTGTTTACCTCCTTTTTTAATATGGATCAATAAAGGAATATTTTTTACACACTACTTTGGTGACCCACTCCATTGGCTGTGCGCAGGTTTTTTCTTTTTTCTCCAGTGCGATGTGCCTGTGCCTGCTTTTACTGTCGCTATCTGAGATTCTGCCCCTGTGCACCGGGGCTGCTCCGGTATTCCTGCCTACACCCCCTGTGGTTCCTGGCCAGTCCGACGGCTCGCAGGAAGCCCCCCCGCCGGCGCGCACATCTGAGGAGAACCGGATGGCTTCTCTTCTCCTGCAGACGTGGGGCTGATTGGCCACAGGAGCAGTTTTTTGGTCAAGCCGGGAGTATCCCAGGCACCATCTCGATCTGTCGGGTCTCTGGTAGGATCACATGACCGGGACCTGGTGGGCAGAGGCACGACACGTGGCAGCTGGATTGTCAGTCCCAGAGTGTGCCCAGCCCGGGAGAGCAAACGGGAGCAGAGGGGAGGCAGCAGGCAGTGCTGCAGAGTCCTTCTTAACCAAGTTATGTGGTTGCAAAGCAAGAAGGCAAAGCCTACTGTGCAGGGGAGAGAGGAGATCCAGGTTTCCAGGAAGGCTGAGCCCTAGCAGGGAGGGGGGCTGAAGAGTGGAAAAGGCGCCTGGATTCTAGGCCCCTAATGGTGGGTAGTGGGCATAGGATGGGGACTCTGCTAGTAAGAATGGATGTGGGGGACAAGGAGAATCTCCCAGCTGTGAGGTCCCTTCGCTGACCAATGCCCTATTTGCTTTTGTAAGGGTCTCCAACATCCCTATCCTGTCCCGTGACCCTATTGACCCAGCAACAGCCCCACAATTCTAATATTGACCTATGTCAACCTTGCCCCTTTTTCACACCCCTGCCCAGCACATTCACCCAGTCTGGGGCTCCAAGCGCAATCTATTGGGTTAATACCCCAGGGCTCCCAGTGTGGCTAATACTCCATTTGTGGCAGAGCAAGGCCCTAGTCATGCCGCAGGGATACCAGACAGGGGGCTTTGGGGTGCAAATGACTTGGGGTGCAAAATTTTGGCTCTGTTCTCTTACCTGTGTGTTTGTTTGCAGGGAGGCAGTTTGGTTCTGGTGGCCACCATCCCCGCTGGGGCTCGTCAGCCTAATGCATCAGAGGGAAGGGACAGGCATCAGCAGGAGACCCGGATTCTTCCATGCTTCATTAATGGAACAGCAGATGGTGGCAGGAGCAGCGACGCAACCTCCATCGCAGGAGCAGGTTAATTTGGCCGCGGCAGGCATGCTAGCTGCACTTAAGGGTTTCCTATCAGTTTAAAAGCATTGTTGGGACGCGGGTCAGTGGGTCGGAGAAGGAGTGTCAGGGGTGCAGTAGCTGCGGCATGGATGCCAAGCGAGGGTCAGGGTAGTGATGTAGTACAGTATAAGCTTGGGCATTTTTTACTTTAGCAAATTATTTCCTTATAAAATTATTCCTTATTTCCTGTAAAAACCTGAAAAAAGCTTTTTTTTTAAGAGCGAGCAACAAAAACAGTTTACTGTATATTGCTCTTTAATCCTTTGGGTGCCTATAGTTATAAAAGATCCCATAACGTACAGTGGTGACAAAATGTTTGTGAACCGCAATGAAAAGTACAGAACTTCCATCGTTTTTCCATGATAACCTTCTTGAAGCAAAAGCAGTCTTTTCTTAAATATCCAAAAGGGTTTATATTAATTAACCAATTACAGGCAGTCCTCGTTTTACAACGCTTCACTTTACAACGAATGGCTTATCCAACGCTATGCAATGCATACCTATATTCATTTTTACAACGCCAAAATGGCTTATCCAACGCTCTTACGACGCTTTGCAATGTTGTGTATGTGTGTATATATATACACATTCACATAAACAACGTTGCAAAGCGTCGTAAGAGCGTATATATATATATAATATTATAATATATAATATTATATCATACTATATAATATATTATTTATTATGTTATATTATATATAATACAGTATATACACTATATAATTTATGTTTGTGCTGCATATCTTATTGCCTGCATAAAATATTTGGTGTATTTTAGTGTTAAAAATGCCTTCAGGAACGGAACCTTTCATTTAAACTGTGTTCCTATGGGAAAACGTGTTTAGCTTTACAACGCCATTTTGAGTAACGCATTGTGTCGGATAACCAAGGACTGCCTGTACATGTCATTTGAGAGAAAAAAATGATGTATGAATTAGACAAAACAATGAGTAATTAAGACTCAGGGTATGTTAAAATGTAAGTGAAACCCTGCTTTTATCAGCTAAAGGGGATAATTTGAATCAGGTGTTTAAATAATTAGGTAGATCTTCAGGTGTGAGTTTGTGAGGCAACACTCTATATAAAGATCAGAAACTTTGTGAGTTTGGTCTTTACCATGCATGTTTGTGTGGAAACTCGTCATGCCACAATCCAAAGAAATCTCTGAGGACCTCAGAAAAGCAGTTATTGATCCTAATCAATCTAGAAAGGGTTACAAAACCCTTTCTAAGGATTTGGGGCTCCACCAATCCACTGTCAGGCAAATGGAGAAAGTTCAAGACCACAGTCACTCTACCCAGGAGAAGTCATCCTACCAAAATCTCTCCAAGAAAAGACCAGCAAATCATCCAGGAAGTCACAAAGAACCCAAGAGCAACATCAATGGATCTGCAGGCCACTCGGCTAATGTGATTGTTCATGACTCAACTATCAGAAGAAGACTGAACAAAATGGTATTCATGGAAGGATAGTCAGGATGAAACCACTGCTCTCTAAAAAGAACATTGTTTCCGTCTGAAGTTCGCCAAAAAGCACATAAATTATCCAAAAGACTTCTGGAACAATGTTCTGTGGACAGACTATTCTAAGGTAGAAATTTTTTACCTCAATGAGAAACATTATGTTTGGCAAAAACCAAAACTGCGTTCGAACAGAAGAACCTCATCCCAAACGTCAAGCATGGTGGTGGGAGTATGATGGTTTAGGGCTTCTTTGCTGCCTCAGGACCTGGACAGCTTGCCATCCTTGACACAACCATGAATTTTGCAATGTATCAGAAGATGCTAGAGGAGAATGTCAGGCCATCAGTAGAAGCGAAAGTGGGTCATGCAACAAGACAACGATCCTAAACATACAAGCATATCTACAAAAGAATGGCTGCAGAAGAAGAAATTCAACGTTTTAGAATGGCCTATTCAAAGTCCAGACCTAACCCCCATTGAAATGTTATGACAGGACCGTATGCGAGCTGTCCATGCACGGAAGCCCTCAAATTTCACTGAGTTGAAGCAGTTCTGTAAGGAGGAATGGGCCAAAATTCCTCAAAACCGATGTGAGAGACTGACCAGCAGTTACAGGAAACATTTAGTTGAAGTTATTTCTGTTTAAGGCAGGGGAGCGCAAACTTTTGAAGTTGTGTCACCCTGCCAGGCCTCCCCCGGTCTCGCACCCCCTCTCCTCACTTGCAATAGCGACAAATGACACTCCGAGGTCACGTGACACCATGTCACGTAACCCGCGGCGTCATTTGACGCTGGTGATGTCACGTCACATGACGCCGCTGCATAATTTGATGCCGCGTTGCCATGGAGATGCGTCTGAATCACGGTAAGATTTGTGGTTGCAGAGGCCTCATGCGGTCCCTGGGCATTCATTTAAATGCCTGGGGGGAGAGCGTGGGACCTCTGCAAATGCCCGATCCCCCCCCAAACAAACCTCCCGCCCCCCCTGGGGGGCGCGACCCCAGTTTGCGCACCGCTGGTATAAGGCATACTGAATCTAAAGGTTCACATACGTTTTTACACATGGATATTGGATATTGAATGTTGGAATATTTGTGGATAAATAAATGTTGAAAAAGTAGGCGCTGTGGCACTCTGGTGCTGCTGCACCTATGGCACTCCAAGGGTTAATGGTCTCCTCCTTTATTCTAGTTGAGGTGTATCTTTCCAGTAACATGGCAGCGTTATAGACAAAGGTTGTCTTCTCTAAATCTGCAATTTAGTAAGCCCATAAATTCAATAACATGGCTCCAAATGCATCAAAGGATCCATTTTGGAAGTGTTATGTGGGACACTTCTGGATGGCTGGTGGAAAAGACTTGAGTCATGCATCCTCCCCAGATTTGTTTGTGTTATTCCGAATGCATTGGTTTTTATAACCATGTTGAGATTGGCTTCTTGGGTTTGTTCATTTGATTGGTGGAGCGTTTTGCTCAAGACATATGAAAAATTGTGACATACAGTATGACAAACAGGGTGAAATTAGGTGACAATGCGAAGAAGGGTGATACCATAAAATATGAATTCATGCATAGGGAAAACATTCAAACTGTCATAAATGTTGTTGTAGGCATCACCATTTGAAATAAAACAATTCCAAGATTACAGAACAAAAGCCAAGACAGATATATGCCGTTTGAACCATTCTGAACCATATTACTTTATTGGAACAATGTTGCTGGTACGGTATACAGTAGAAATGTATGTGCTAATAACAAGGGACACATCTGTGCATAATGATTGTGGAGAGGGGGGTAAAATTAATTTGTAAATAGTTTATAAATCACAAGTTCTCTTTCTCTCTCTTTTTCACTATCTCGTCTTTCTTGTTTTTTTTTTATTTTTGTGGCAGAGCAACAAGCAAAACAAACAAACAAACAAACAAACAAACAAACAAACAAGCAAACTTCCTCTAATATAACCAATACACAATGCTGCTTTTTTGAAAAAAAATATTAAATTGTTAGAAATTAAGGTCTTGTCATTTGTTGCATTGAAGTGAGTATTTTGAAAATTAAAAATGTGTATTTGTAAGTGTATTTCAACAGACTTAGAATATCCTTCTGTTAGGAGATTCTTGTTGACACATATCATACATGCCTGTAAAATTTTATGATTCTTCAAAAGCTTTTGCCTATGAGTCATGATATGATTTATGAGTCAAGCAATAGGTATACAGCAGCTTTTAAGTGGATTTAGTGGTGTAAAGGTTACAGTTCAGAAATGTCAGGAGAACACTTAGAACTTCTTGTTTTTAATCCATTTCTAAGTGAGTTTTAGATCACTCAGCACTAATTGGGTGATAGCGTTCTAAAGCTGATGCTCAGTCCACTCTCAGAAGGTGTTTCCTGTCTCCTTTCAAGTGCTGTAGTATCTCAGCATACAATTTAATTTAAAGGCTCTGCTGAACACATATCTGACTAAGACTGCGTTTATAGTGGCGGCTACGGCCACGTCGCGGCAAAACAAATGTATTGCCGCCGTCGTTTGCGCTTATAGTAGAAGCAACGGCTTGGTCGCGATCGCTGGAAGTCAAGTCAATTTGATTTTTCCAGTGACCGCAGTATGACATCACTGTCGCCGTCGCGTCACCGGCAACTGCACTATAAGCGCAGCCTTACTGACATTATAATAGTCTCTTAGGTGGTTTAAAAGAGTGAGAAACAAATCCTGAAAACGGAAAATGCATCATTAAAGTCTAAACCGTATGACAGATCCATGGTCGGCTCCAATAATTTCCTCTGTCTACAATGGGCTCCCTGGCTGGACTTCCCTGTTCACAGTGTGACCTGTTTCCAGGGACCCCCCCACCGCCAACGCCAGCCTTGGCCATATCCCAATGCACAGGGCGGATCCACAATATACAAACGCAATGAGGATAATTGCACCGTTACCATGCATATGATTGCATGCAAAGCAATGCACTGCCGGTTGCATGTAACATCTTGTGAGTCACTGGCTTTACTCCTTCAGTAATGGGGCAAAATGCATTGCATTGCTGCGTGTTTCCTCTCCATTTGATCTGCAAATTGCAACATCGAAGAGTTACTGATGGTGGCAGTGAATCTCAGAGCAGAGGTTCTGGATGCTCCAATATAACATTCATTCAGATAAATCACTGCCTCTACCCCAACGAGCCAACCCAACTCCCTGCCAGCTTCCCCCCCATGTCTCAAGATCGTGCTCACATGCCCTGCCAGAGAGCAGCATCGCTACACTGGGTGGTATTGTCACAGCTTGCCCTGGCACAAACATCTCTTCTGTCAATAGGACATTGCAGATGACAAGCAGCATCTCCTGTAATATACAGGTCCAATATGTCATGTTATTTAATATAAAATATGTACAGGATCTCTTGCTGCAGTATACAGCCCAGTATGTCATGCACTTTCTGCTGCAGAGAAGCATGTTATATAGAGGCCCAACGTCCTGCTGAATTATGCGCAGGCTATAGCAAAATTTTTCAATATGGCCGTCAACCTTGGATGTCCTATACCAGGGGTCTCCAAACTCGGTCCCCAAGAGCCGCACACAGGCCGGCTTTTGTGGATATCCCTGTTTCAGCACAGGTGGCTCAATCAGTGCCTCAGTGCTTGACTGGGCCACAGATTGAGCCACCTGTGCTGAAACAGGGATATCCATAAAAGCTGGCCTGTGTGCAGCTCTTGAGGACCGAGTTTGAGACCCCTGTCCTATACCTACAGATCACACATGTTGTGGAAAGGAACGCGCATCAATATGCATAGCTGGGAATCGGTCTTAAACCTATTTGCAGGATATCCTAACCTCATCCTCGGACACGTTTTTACTTTTTTACACATGACATTGGCCTAAATAAACTTTATTTATTTTTTGTCAGGTCTGGCTGCGCTGTGCTCTGCATTTTTTCACCTGTTCATTCTTTCTGTTCTCGGATGCACGCCACGGAGCTCGCGGGGTCCCCGGGTCCCCACGGCTAGGAGAATAAGAGCTGATTTGCCAATGGCAGTCCAGTCATTGTTATAGGAAACATGTAAACGAAAAGTCCTCATTAACGCCTTCAGGGGACATTGTTTCTAGTTCAAAAATTCATCTGGTGTCATCTTGAAGTTGTTGGCGTCCAATATCACCTCTCCTAGAGGGGCCAGGGGGGACATTGATCCTGCTCAATTGCCATATACTTCAATATTGAGAGAGGATGATTGTGTTCCAGGAAGTGTTTGGTCACATACATCTAACTTTGTTTTGTTTCAAGGGCTTAGCGTATGGTGGATTTGAGTTCTCTTATGCATTCCTGTAAACTTCGATCCATTGTTCCAATGTAATATGAACTACATGGAGGGATGATGAGATAGCGGAGGTTAACAAGCATATGAGATAATGCTTGATATGGTACCTTGTGTCCAAATATGAGTGTGTAAAATTAGTCCTTTTCATCAAGCCTAAGCGGCAGGTCGTGCACTCATGGCACTTAAAGCATCAGGACGTGTCAATAAGTCTTTTAAGTTGCTGTTGCATCTGAGTGCCAGAATTGGTGTTTGTGTTACAGTAGGTTCCTGGTACTTATTGGTTGCAATAATGTGCCAATATGTGCTAGCGAACTGTCACAGATCCTTTGTGACTGTAGAGAATTTGCCGGAGAACAGTATGCGGTCTTGTTTGTTTGAAGTAAACAATCCCTATCCTGATTTAAAGCTTTGATCATGCTCAATTTTTTTGCTGGGATAACCACGTGCCACAAATGTGAAAGTCAATTTCTTAAGTTCAGTCAACCATTTCTGACAGACATTTCCCTGTGTTGGATGGCTTCATTGTTGTTTCTTATTGCTGCATTTTGTACATTCTGGCTTTACTTAATTCCTCTTTTGGTTGTGGCGTTTGGTAACTTACTAATAGGTACTCACACAGGCAACCCAATAAGGGAAGTACTGCGCGCCTGAGGAGGGGTTATCCCCTTGATTTTATATTGTCATTTCCTACTCCCACCCCCCTATTTAGGGGTTTTGCCTCCCCCCCCATAGTTTTCTATTTGATTTTTGGCTTGCCTATTAGTGTGACCCATTCTGTTCACCTGTACTTACCCCCCCTTTTTTGCCCTCCTTTTTTTTGCATTTGTCTTTTAGCCATTGTTACATTGTGAGCTGAGCTAAGTATAAACCTTGTGTTCTTTTTGGTTATTTGAGCTCACACCTTTTCACCTGTGTGTGTTTGTATACACTATGTATGGTGTCAATTTTTATTGCGGGTCTACAGTAAATGACTTATTCTTACTCAATTGTTCCTCTCATTTGCTTGTGTTTGAGTGTGGGTTTCCTACTCCATTTTTTGTGTATGGATATAGTTCATTAAGGATTTGACACTTACACTTGAACATTTACTAAATAAGCACTGATGCCTACAACGTTCCAAAGTGAGGGGAGATGCACCTCTATAGGTGAAAACTAGTATGAGAACAAAGAGCAGAGAGCCAGGAAGGCACCAATTTTAGAAGATGCCCTCAGTATACTGTGAGTGCACCTTCATAAAATAGGTGCCTTTCTGTCTCTCTGCTCTTTGTTCTCACTAACTAGTTTAACTACCCATAAGAATTGAAAATAAGGGAGACCATTTTTTAGAGATGGGGGGTGAAAACTGGAAGCAGTCAAGAAAGTATTTCGTTCAGTGGGCTTAGTGTATATGGTGGAATGAGAAATTAATCAGTTTTCCTGATCAGGATATCAAGGAAATGTATTTTCTCAGTGTCTGCTTTACATGTAAAATGTGAGTCAAATGGAATTTAACATGGACACAAACATGCTCAACTCATTCATAGTACCGGTCCACAGCATAAAAAGATCATCAATGTACCTCGAGTAGAATATGTTTGATGTCCAATGGGCCATTAGTCTGGCACTTGCATTTGAGAAAGGCCCTTAAGGCCGAAACGTCATACTTTTTGGCTCACAATAAATTTTCTAAGCAGAAATCCGCAGTGCCCAGGTTTTTTCCTTCTTATCTGATGTCCGATGGGCCATTAGTCTGGCAGCAGAATCTCACAGAAATGTTGAGGCATTTACTGTGAGATGCCTTGGTTTTTACCCAGGCAAGTGATCGGATACAGGTGGCTGCATATGTAATTGGCACATGGGAAATTTCCTGTAGTAGTTTTAGAAAAGGTGGTTGTAACCTTCAAATACCTCGGAAGAGTTTGTACCACTGACCGAAGCCAGAAATCAAAGTATTGGGCCATAGGTCCAATTATATTTTATATAAGGTCCAATTTATATTTTATAAATTGTAGAATAAAATTGTGGTTTGTGTGATTGTAAACTGGGTTAGCATGGACAGAGCTTCATAATCTTTTCTTTTTAAATTAATTTAATTTTAGTTGTAAGGTTGCAAACATGTTCTCCTTGAGTAGTTTTCATGTGTATGGTTCGAGGTCACCGTTCCGTGAGGTGGCAGGGCCTGGTGAGACAAATCACGTGATCTGGCTGTAGGGTGAGGAAATTACATACGAGACATCTTTAAAAAGTTGAAAGGTCTGGATATGATATAAACTTTCAAATATATAAAGGATTTCAACAAAGTACAAGAGGAAAGCATATTCCAAAGAGAAAAGAAGTGCTAAAACAAGAGGTCATGCTCTGAAGCTGGAGAGTGGATAGCGTGTATATCGCCGGAGGCTCCTGGCGGCTCCCGGTAAAGGACGTCGCCATCTTGCGTGCAGTTGCACATGAGTAGGACCAGCAGCAGTACGGCGGCTATTACAAGGGATCGCGCATGCGTAGAGATGTCCCTGGTAGCGGCGGCCATTACGTTATGGGCTCCGCGGGGACTACAACTCCCATCATGAATAGGGGCTGCAGCAGCACATGAGCAGGCTCAGCCAATAGGGCTGCAACATTCCCTGCTCACAGAATGGATACATTTGGCGCACTGTGAGCCACGCCAGTCGGAGCTGGGACAAGGATGGGGTAAGTTATGTATGCAGGTGTCTGTGGCAGCGGAGGCTCAGGCCTCCTGTGAGCCTGTCATATTCTCTAGCCTGCTGTACCCATGCTTGGCCACCGGGATTGCTGCCGCTCTCTCAATGTCTTGTTCTAGCCTGCAGTACCTATACTTGTCCACCGGGATTGCTGCTGCTAAACTAAAGAACTTTCCAGACCCTGATACCTGACATCTCTGCACCTGTGCTCTACCTCTCAGCCTGCCTATATAAACCTCCCTTTCCTGTTCCTACTGGTTCCTGAGCTCTTGCTGGTCCCTGTGTTTACTGCTGTGCTAGCTATTGCTATTGTCCTGTTCCAGTCTCCTCGTTGCCGACCTCTGCTTGTTACCTGACTACGCTATCTGCCGCCTGCCTCTGACCTTTGCTTTTGACCCCTACCACGCTCTCTGCTGTTCTTGCCAATGGGATCCACTTCAGTCGAAATCCAATCCTTGACAGAGCCATAGGTATCGCACCCCACACACACACCGTAGTTACAAATCTCCCAGGGGGTGGGGGAAAGTGCGCTACACTTATATACCTATATCAATGATACATTTTCATGATTAGTTTCTGAAAGTAATTGTTCGTTTGTATGTTGTCCAGTAACATTTATTAAACGTGCAAACCATCGATTGATATAAAATGAACAGTTCATTGATATTACCACCTTTGTGGAATTTTAATTATTAAACAAAGAACATTTAGCATTGTTTAAAAGGAAACTAAGATGCGTATGCATAAATCTATGCCAAACTCGGTGTTAGAAGCTATTGCCAATTATAGACTATGGGGACATAGTATACGTAGTATGGGGACAAAGCACCCCAAACTCCCCTTTGCAAGCTAGACACCCTCTACAACCCAATATACCGCTTTGTCCTACAATGCAACTACCACACATATCACTGCGAAATGCTCACAGAACTAGATTGGCTATCCCTTGAGTCTAGGCTCAAAGTACAATTTTCCTGTCTTGCCTTCAAATACTTTCTGGACAAGCTACCCGCCTATCTGAACAAGCTTCTCACCCCTACAACATGCAGAACTTATCACCCGAGATCTGACTCCAAAAGGCTGTTTACAGTCCCAAGGTTCAACAAAGAATCTGGCCGCTGCGCATTCTCTTACCGTGGACCTCACAATCTACAGTCTACCTGAGACTTTCATAGACACCTCCAGTCTAAGTTCTTTCAAAACTAAAGCGGTCTCACATTTTAATCTTGTCTGTAACTGTTATACAGTACGCCTATAACATATATTGTCTCTAACTGTCCATAAAATGTCTGTAAATTTAACATTTAACAATGTATTGTCAATATAGCTCTGTGCCTAGGATTTACTTGAAAACGAGACGTAACTCTCAGTGTATTACTTCCTGGTAAAATATTTGTATAAATAAATATAAATGTATATCATAGATTGTTACCTCATAGACAGTGGGTCTGCAGGTTTCTTGCGTCCATTCTTCATCTAAACACTCATGTTTTCTGGAGCAGCGATTCCTGCACCAGCCGCACTTCATAAACGCAGGTGAAGAAAAGCATTGGCTGCATGATCTAAAATGGTCACAACCAGGGCCCTCCAATGGAACCTTTGTTATCTGTTTTGCACAGAAAAAAAACAGCACATTAGAGAACGTTAATCTTTCCTCCTCCATCTTCTGCATCTATGAGGTATATGTGTCAAGGCATAAATTAACCTTAAACCATAAATCCAACAGCACCGGACTTCTCGAATTGGTGACCCGATGTCGATAAAGGTGTCACAGCCGCCAATCAACAACGGAATTGGAAGTGGAGAGGGTTCTAAGTCTGCTTCGGTTGGGCCGACAGCTCCGATGGAGCGGCTAGCACCATAATCCCCTAGAAAATTAGCATTTGTACCGTGACGTACTTGGTACGTCAATAGGGTCTCTTGCGATCACTGCTCCTATGGCAATAATTACAAGTATTTTAGTGCAGGAATTCACAGGAACTAAGTTGCAACCCCTTTCTCCCCCTCAATCTGTATTACTATGGCAGTGATGGAGTAGTAGTATGGAAAAGTGTTGTGAAAAACAGTTATTTTCACTTTTGCAGAATTTATCTTCAATTTTTGTAATTTTCACAGAACTTTAGTTCTCGCGCTAGTTGCCTTTTTTTTTTTTTTTACAACATATTGACTGATTTATTAAATGTTCTGTGTATAAGGAACTGGGGCTATTTTTACAAACAAATATTTGCAGTTTTTTATTTAGTTCTGGGGACATTTTTTTTCTACAGCTCATGTAAAATCTCTTTGTTTACATCTTATTCTGAAGGTTCCCCCCCCTGATTATGAAAAATCCTTCAGTGTATATTTTTTATATGATCTTGATCCTGATTTTTTTCCCGTAGTTTTAACTTTTTCTTTTTTTAAATAGCAAAAACCTACCATTCAAACGTCCACGAAAGTCAAAGGAATGTCTTTCTGCGGAAGTGAAAACTCACACTGCTATAATTCCACAGGAGGAATATTGTCAGTGTGCAGCTCTAGCTAAGGGGTCTATATATTACACTTAGGTCATTTTATTTTAATGAAACGTTAAGAGATATTTTTGAGCAAGCAATACAAAAATTACAGTTTGGGAAAGCATTAACACATTGCAATAATCTAACATACACATGTTTTTTCCAATACTCGTAAGAGAGCTTATTTTTATTGGCTCTGGTATGTACACCTTTTTGCAAAGTTTCCGTAACATTATACTGATTACTGAACATGCTTATTTTTCATTTAGAATCTTCATGGTGGTGAATGTATCTCCTTAAATGTACTTTTATCTCTATATTGTATTCATATTATATATGTATCCCCTGGAAATATATATATCAAATGGCGCTCAGTACTAACAATGTGTAACATATAATATTAGTAATAAAAATATACAACCAGTGGCGTGGATGTTTCTCCTGGATTGGATACTCCACATGTGATGGGTGATCATGTAAGGAAAAAATCATAACATAGTGTGATACTGTTAGGCATACAAACATATAACATAAGACGGACGCTGGGAACAACAGATGACCAATTACAAACACATTTAATAAAGCATTAAAAACACATAAAATACATAAAAATGAAAAACTGTAGGACACTCCAACTCAGGTGGGGGTACCTGCTTACCAATAGTAAGAAGGTATCAGGCAGTGGATATATAAGAGTATCCCCTCTATGGATGGCTGCTGCTGCACCGCACTGCTGGGCTCACCCGTATTTCTCCACCATAGATGTGACTGGCTCACTCTGCTTGTTTCATCTGCCTCTGTGTGCCGTGGACACGGAAGAATCTCGTGTCTACCAGGGAATGGTGGTCTCTTCCTGCTCGGCTACTGGAAGCGCGCCAAACAGAGCTGATGTGTACGCGGATGGATATCCGCCCGATTTCGGCAGTCTGCGGGCATCTGTTTAGCCAATTCCAAGGGGGACAGGATTCACCACCGAGTCTGGAGGACCTCTCAGGAACACCCTACGCGTTTCGAAAGACTCGCTTTCTTCCTCAGGGGTAAACGTGGCAGATGAAACAAGCAGAGTGAGCCAGTCACATCTATGGTGGAGAAATACGGGTGAGCCCAGCAGTGCGGTGCAGCAGCAGCCATCCATAGAGGGGATACTCTTATATATCCACTGCCTGATACCTTCTTACTATTGGTAAGCAGGTACCCCCACCTGAGTTGGAGTGTCCTACAGTTTTTCATTTTTATGTATTTTATGTGTTTTTAATGCTTTATTAAATGTGTTTGTAATTGGTCATCTGTTGTTCCCAGCGTCCGTCTTATGTTATATGTTTGTATGCCTAACAGTATCACACTATGTTATGATTTTTTCCTTACATGATCACCCATCACATGTGGAGTATCCAATCCAGGAGAAACATCCACGCCACTGGTTGTATATTTTTATTACTAATATTATATGTTACACATTGTTAGTACTGAGCGCCATTTGATATATATATTTCCACATACCTATACCTGACTGGGGTTCAGGGATATATCATAGGCTGCCTGTACAATAGGATATAGCGCTACCTAATTGTTTTTTACATATATGTATCCCCTGCTACAAATATATGTACAGTATACTGTGGACAATACAGAATTAATCTGCTCAAGTTATCACAAGGTGTGATAAGGAATAAGAGACACTGTCCATGATCTGCCTGGCAACACATGACAGGAGATATGGAATTGGATAAGAAGAAAAATGGATAGAATCTGGAGACCAACTGTCAGTCTGGGAGACACAGAGGGAGACCAACTGTCAGTCTGAGACACAGAGGGAGACCAACTGTCAGTCTGACACATAGACAGGTAGTGACAGTCTGAGAGGCACAGAAAGAGAGACAGCACAGGTGACAGCAAGCGTAGAGTCCCCGCTGGCGCTCTCATGCTTTGAGAGAGCTCCAAGCATGAGCGCCGGGTGTCCTGCATTTACAGGATATATACATACAAAAATAAAATCACATAGATATTGTATGCAAACGTTTACCACAGTTCTATTGAAATCCATTTTTGTTGTTAAATGTATGTGTCACTGTTAAATAACCAGTAAGTCCCTCAAAGATTTTTTTAATCAAATATTAAATTACTTCTGTTTTGAAAACAGAATGTTCCTGACAAAATTGCCTTGCAAAAAAAATCTCCCTCAATTCTGCCAAAACAAACAAAACACAGCATTAACACATTAACACATTAACACCAGCAGGACTGAGAAATAATATGATTGGACAACATTTTCTATAACCTGATTGTATTTCATTTCTGCTCCATTTAGAACGTACTGAAAATACTTTCACTATAAGGCCTGGGACATAGTAAACAGTTTTGTGCTGCTGATCGCTGTTGCTTGCTGCCGCTCGATCTACCAGGCGCTTTTTGCTGTCCTGGCAGAGGAGACAGCAAGCGTGCTTGGGAGGTGGGTATCACTGTGTGTGTGTGTCACCTGGTAGCTGTCAGTGTGTGTGTGTCACTTTGAAGTGGTCTGTGTGTTTGTGTGTCACTGGGGAACCTGTGTGTGTGTGTGTGTATATATTATATAATATTTTAAAAATTAAAAAAAAAAGACATGTTGTGAGAATAAAATATTTATTAACATTGTGCAACTTTGATAAACACACACACACACACACACACACACACACACACACACCTCTGTGCTGCCTCTACCCTGTCTGGTCTGGTGGCTGAGCTCTGCTATCTCAGAACACCGACACAGAAGAAAAAAAAAAGGCTGCAGCCCCATTGGATGAGAGCGGTCACGTGACCGCTCCTCCGCTCCCCCAAGCGGAAAAATTTCAAACTTGCCTGTCTCTTCATATTTTCTCAGCCTCCGCACGCATCAGCAAGCATGCGGAGGGAGAAACTATAGCCGCGCTGATTACAGATGCAGGGGCTTTGTGCATCTGTTCAGCGCGGCTCAGCCCGCCTCAGCGACGCTGATTCCACTATGTCCTAGGCCTAAGGCTAAGTGTAGTGCTGAGCGAGCAGCGCTTGCGACGGGGACTTACATATATAGATATATGTAAGTCCCCGCTCACGCGGTGCGCGCGGCGCTCATGCGTGGGCACACACGCTCACCCGCGATCAGCGCTTAGGTAAACAAAAAACTTATACTTACCCACGTGCTCAACTACCCGCAATGCCCCCCCCCCTCCCCCGAGCATACAAGCAGGACACCCGCCACTCATGCTTGGAGCACTCTCCAAGCATGAGCGCGCTCAGCGCCAGCGGGGACTTAGCCTAACACCGTATGAAAGTGTTATCTGTCCCAAAAAGCTTTTGCCGACATAGGATAAGAAAACAAATCACATACTGTAGGTGTAGGTGCTTTTTTACATTCTTCCATGGAAATCATATGGATTGCATTAAATTAATTGACAGCTAGACTGTTACTTCCTATTTTATACACGCACAAAAATGTAAGAATATGTAAGTAGAGCTCTATGGGCTGCTGCATTGAGGGGGGGGATGACAAACATTGCAAATAGCATAGAAAAAGTTTTTAGAAGCTGATATCCACCTGTTTCTCTCTATGGCTCTTATTCTGTAAACTGCAATAAATTTGGCGCTGTCGCACAAAGTTCAAATGAATGGGGCTTTCCATCAGGCTCTATCTTAGGCCGAGTCCATGCTCCCTGCTTGCTCGCTGAGGCGCGCTGAGGCTCAGGGAAAGCGGGTGCTTTCCCTGGCCTTGCGGTTGCTTACCTCACGCGCCGTCAGCGGGCCTTCAGGGGGCGGGCCGGGGGCGGGCGCGTCACTGGCCGGGGGCGGGCCAGTGACGTCACGGAGCTGGTTCACCCTCATTGGGCGAACCGCTCACGTGACCGGCCTGTCTCGCCGGCAAGCGGGGGAATTTTAAATTCCCCTAAGACCTGCGCTTCCGCAAGCGCGCGGAAGCGCAGGTGAGCCCCTACTAAAGCCGCTCTAATTGCGAGTGTAGGGGCTCAGTGCTGAGCGGGAGCGCGCATCAGCACGCTTCCGCAAGCAAGCAGCAAACATGGCCGAGGCCTTAGTTTACAGAATAATTGCCTGTATACGATAGAATATGGAAAACAGAAGTACAATTCCAGCGCTCCTCCAAAATTGGCGTGCAATTTACTAGGGACATTTTGATCCTAAGTCTGTGTAACAAAGGAGTCATTTGGTTGCATCTTTTGATCCAAACACGATTCAAGCTATTATTCTATATGGTAGAATATATACTTATTACATCAATATTAGAATATATATCGATTACATGAAATCGTTAACATTATCGTAGAAAAATCTTGATGTCAAAGAGGCAATCCATGTGTTTTTTATCTCCTCATTTTCTTTTACAGGATTGAAGCAGGCAGTCTCTGGAGCTGAACCCCGTTGATTTCAGCTCTGGGGACCCCCTGCTTCCAGAGATACTTAACTCTGTAGTGGGTGCCGGTAGCTACTCCAGAGTTCCCATTATGACTCATTTTCAAAGATTCTGGGCCCTGCGGGCCAATAGGAAGCCGTGACATCGACCAGTGCGGCCTCCTATTGGCCCAAGTGACGCGGGAGCTTTAAACTGCAGAGAGATACTCTGGAAGAAGGGGGTCACACGAGCTGAAATTAATGGGGTTCAGCTCCGAAGGCCCCTTACTTCAATCCTGTATTAAAAAAATAAAACCGCATGGATTGCTCTATTAAGTGGTAATGAAAGATAATATGCATATTAATGTACAAAGGAGCATATTATGATACATTTCATAGTTAAAAGAACAAAATCTGCAGTAATGACTAACCTGCATTCCAGTGTTAACTAGAGTGTATCCATTCTCTTTCGATGCATCACTGATGACTACTGCTGGAGAAACTGGACTCGCTTCAAGAAGGAAATTCACATGGGGCTTTGTTTTACCAGAGCGAGAGATTACAACCTTGAAAAATACAGAATAGATTTAAAAATGCTGCTACAGTTTGAGTCTCACAAAAATATTCATTTCATACTACCAACAGGTAGCTTAAATGACCCTCCCAGCAGAATTAAGTTTATAGTTGTGCTGGGCTAACTCCATTTAAACAATTTATCCTGGAATGTTCCCAGAGGGGACTGTGGGGCATTGTAGAAGAACTCAGAAAGATAAAGGGCGTGATACAATTTTAATATACGTTTTTTTTTAGAATTGGTTGATTGGTTTAGTTGTTATACAGAATGTCTCTATTCAAATATTAGGTTGCGTGTCTTTTGAAAGGGATGTGATACGATTGTAATATAGTTTTTCTTCACAACTGGGCACATTGATTAAGTTGTCACACAAAATGTTTTTATTCAAATATTAAGTTATTAAGTTACGTTATGTTTTGAAAGCATGGAGCTTTTTTTTAAAAAAACATGTGTTAAATTAATGAATTAAAGCATATCTATAATGTTTGTGTTTAAATGGAATGAGCAAGTTGATGTAGAAACCCGAGTACGACTTATACTATCGTCATTGTAGAGGTAAAACTCATTAAGTAAACTTTCTGACTTGGAATGTTTTGATATTTCTATTGAAAAACTCATTAAAGACACCTAATCTTCAGAACTTGTCATATCAAAATACCTTCCTTATTAATTACAGAATTTTTCCTGTCAAAATGAACATTTCATCACCTTTTGCTCAGTGCTCAAAGAATGTAGTTAATGACTTTCACCTCAACAACGACATTATGTAATGTGAAAAAAGGTAGAACCACAGCTGCAAATACCGATTTAGTTGATCATTAAGTTTGCTTTATTTCCATGGAAACAGCTACAACATACTAACCATTCTTTTCCATCATTGCTTTTTTTATATACTATATATTTTCTAAAATCCTCTTTAGGTCCAGATTCACAAAGCAATTAGCCTACAATCATTAGGCTATTCCACTAGTCTCCGAAAATCAGGGAAAATAATGTGACGTGATGTTACCTAAAATAGGAATGGACATTTTTTTCCCTGATCTTCATCACTAAGCTAATGATATACAAAATGGTGGCTATTATTTAGCTCAGTGTTGTTAAGATAACATCACATTATTCCAAGATTGAAGATTGGGCTTCCATCAAGACTGACACTATAGGATTGGATATACGGTATGCCAGCGGTGCGCAAAGTGGGGGCGGGAGATTTTGCTGGGGGGGGGGGCACGGGCAGTTACAGAGGTCCGCACTCTTCCCACTTCATTTCAATTAAATGCCGGGGGAGGCATGAGGCCTCTGTAATTTACTTACCTGCTGCCAGCCGGGTCTTCGGCGACGCGTCGCCATGGCAACACGGCATCAAATTACGCCGCGGGGTCATGGTGGGACGTCCCATGACCCTGAACACCGGAAAGGAAGCTAGGAGGGGGGGGGGGGGCAGCGCAAATACTTTGCGCACCCCTGCGGTAGGCCATGGGACCGAGGATTAGGACTGATTAAGGGCCATGGTCTTGATTTCGTTATGGGGAGGTGCACCGATAAGAAGGGAGATCAGCACTTCTACCCCATAGATCCCCCCACACCCCCCTCCATCCCCGGAGTTTTGGTGGAAATAAAAGAAAGCTGCATTGTCTTCGGGAGATGATATTGCGACTTTCCTACAGTAACCCTGAAGCCATAGTTGTAATTTTCTTATGTTACACACACGAGTGTTCAGGGACTGCGGATTAGGTACAATAAAAACAAGTGAAAAATGGGGATTGCTGCTTTAAATGCATGAATCCTTTCCTTGATCACTGAAAAATGACTTTGAATGTTTAAGCTGAGTAAGGCAGGCAAAGATGCCTTGCTGTCTTTAAATGACCATATTTACTTTTCACGTTCTCTAACCTAGATGACAGCAATGTTATCTAAAAGCAATGGTGGTTTTGATGCTGATATGATGCTGAATGAGATAAATGTATAACATTTTCAGTATGAGTTAAATCTATAACATTTTCAGTATATTAAAGGTGAAGTTCCCCACATAAAAATCTATACTGAAAGTGCGCTCCATGCGAGGCCCTTTAAAAGAGAAATTCACCCTAACTAACCTTTTTGTTTGTTTTTTACAGGGGGGTTCTCTAGAACAGTATCACATTATTGTCAGCGCGGGGGACCCCAAGCCTTCTGAGATACCTACTGATGAAGTTACCGGTATTACTTTCTGATTTTTAAAGAAGATTTCAATAGCCATCCAATAGGAAGCCACAAGTGACATTGCAGCTTCCTATTGGCCCTAAATTTGGCAGCCATTTTGTTTTCTTTTGAGGGAATTTTAAACCCGGTAATGTCTCTGGTAAGTATCCTGGGAACCAGGAGGGGGGCGTGATCCTCAGAGCTGGAAATAGTGGTATTTGGCTCTGGGAGACCTTCGGTTCATACTGTGTGTAGCCAGGTCCCCTATTGGTGCGGGGCCGAACGCGAGCAGCGCGCCTCTCTCTTCTATACGGCCGGTTGCTGGGGACGCACGCGGCCCATTGCTAGGGCCGTGGTCGCGTTGCTGCGGTCCCGGCGGCTCGGGGAGCAGGGCGCCGCCATTACGAGTGCTGTTGCGCATGCGCAGGAGCCAGATAGCGCGGGAGGCCCACAGACAGCTCGCGCATGCGCAGTGCAGGACTGTCAGCCCCCAGGGTGCACAGGGGCCGAACCACATGACCCGAGGGAGCCAATAGGGCTGCAGCATCTCCCTGCAGAGGGATTGATACATTTTCGCGGGCTTGCAGCACGTTTGGCAGTTGGTGACCGGAGCAGCTAGGGGAAGGAGGTAGGGTGCAGGAGTCAGTGACTCTCTGCACTAGGCCAGCAGCCCCCTAGGCCCCAGATAGCCCTGAGTCACAGTAGCTGAGCGTTGTAGGGACAGGCCCCAGGTTAGGGACCCTGCCCCTTATCAGTATGCAGAGAAAGTTAGGGACACAGCGGACGCTGCGTTTCCATCTTGAGGTTTGGGCTCAGACCTCCGCTGCGGCTGCAGCAGTCATCCGGGTGGGATCGCCCTGGATGGTGGTTCCGGTGTCTTCGCTCATCGGATCCTTTGTGAAGCCCGTTGCAGGCCCGAGCACTAGAGTGCTCGGCAGGTAATTCGTAACAACAAGTGCACCAACAATCCTATTAGCTTTAATAGTGACTGCGCAGTCACACATATCCTCTCTCTCTAGACTGTGGGACATTGTGTGGGATTACTGGACACAGGGTGGGATCACCCGGTGTAAGGGGGGTAGCGTCCTGTGAGACGCAGTAGTTAGTGTCTCCTCTAGGGAGGGACGCCTGTTGATATTATATGCAAGTACGTCCTATGCTCGCAAGTAAAGTCATTGGTTGTATTATATGCTGTTGAGTGATATATATATATTGTCCTGCGAGGATCACTCCCCCTCGGGTGGGAGCCATCACAGGTGGAGGCGCTGCACCGAGTACGAGGTTACTCTTATTATTACTATTCGTGCCCCAGGCTCCCCGTGGCGGAGGCTTAGGCCCCCTGTGAGCCTAACAGGTAACGCACCACACCTGGTAACACTAAGTTCCCCGCACACATATTATATGTGATTGTATGGGGGAATACCCGTTACATGTGTAACAAAGAAAAACGGGGGCTCAAAAAAATAAACGAGTAGGAGGCCTGCAGCCTGCAGTAAAGTGCTCCCATAGCAACTCTTGCTGTTTATGCTCACTTTCTCCACTCCACCAGGGGCAGCACAGAGCTGTTTTACATGCAGACTTCCGATATGAGAGGGGCTTAGCTTTAGCGCCATATTACTTTCTGTTTTCAGGTCATAATTTAGAAATAAAATATACAGTTTAAAAAAAATCAGTGGGCAGGGACAATAACTAGAGATGCAGAAACAGGCATCCAACTGTACAGTATTGTTAAGAAATCTTAAACAAATAAGAACAAACACACAGAGGGAACAGCCCCTTTAAAGTGCATAGGAGTAAAGTGATGTCATAAAAGTGATGTGTTTAAAGTCCAATAGAAGAAAAAATGGAGCTCAGTTTGTTAATATGAGATAAATTAAATGTATTGGAGACAGGGAATTAAAATGATTAATAGTTATTACACACTGCTAGCTTGATGCTTGTGTTTGTGCAAAGTTCACGGCCGAATTAAACGATACCATTATGCTTGCAATTTCACAATTTCTAGGGGAATGCTTCATGCTCCGATTCTCACTCGTAAGGAACACAGCAGCTATTATAAAATAATTGAACATATTTAGAGTTTTGCAAGATCACTATGAAATAAATACGGACATTCCTTAACCATTTTCTTTCCTTCAAATATCTAATTACTTTGCAAACATTATTTAGAGCTGATAAGTGCTAAGTACTGGCATTACTAGGCAGTGTAACACTTTGCAGTGAAATAACCACTGTGAAATACCCGATTCACTTTGCACCTAACAGCTGTAATCCTAGCTCCCTTTCCCAGGCGCAAACTGGAAACAAACAATAGCAGAGGCTGAAACAGCTGCTAAATTTCATTAAAAAACAGCAAGTAGAGCTTTTCAACAAGCTGCAGCATAGGAAGGAAGTAAAATTGTTACTATTTTCCTCCTAGTACTTGGCAGCTGCCTAAGGAACGATATTACCCTGTTTTGTCATAGAAATTCACACTGCCCTATAATAAATTGCTGCAAATGAGTTAAGAGACACGTTCGCTTGGTTAGTCAAAACATCTTGCTAAATGGGCTGCAATCGCTAGGGTGAATTCAAGTCCTGGCACAAAAGAAACATTTTGCTGTGACAAAACACTGAGAGAAGTTGGCAAAAGTTGCGTTTTGTGCATGTTCTGTTTATCGTGTGCTGTGTTACAGGGGCAGTAAAATTAGTTACAAGTGTAATTCATTTGGCAGGTTTTTGTTATCAACATTACATGTTACATTGAACAATGAGGTATCCTGAAAGGCCCTGTATTTGTTCCTGCTACCCCTGGTTCTCAAATGATATCAGTTTGTTTAAATGTTATATAAATGTGTGTGATTGGTTGAGAGATGGTGCTCAAAAAATCATAAGTATACTCTATCCAAGTAATAATATTGAAGATATCCCAAAGGCAGTCCATATAGTATGTAACACAGGAGAGGTAAGAACCTAATGGTGTCCACTTGACAACCATAATAATTGGCCACAATACTTTCCTCCATGAGGGATAATGTTCTAAGTATTCAGCAAAGGTAATACGATACAGGGCTAAAGCCCATTACCTGCCAACATCCTGCCAGGGTAATCCAGTCACTCCAGGGCGTGCAGTCCGTCAATGAGTACTCAGGAGAGTGTATGGTGATGCAGGAACACACCCAAAATCCACAGGTGAAAAATAAAATCAAATTCAAGTTTTCATATTGTATTTTAGTCAGGTGAAATTCAGGGCCAATGGGGATGGACATTGCGTCAGCGCAACTCTGTTCTGAGTTGTGG
The DNA here is from genome assembly GCF_040206685.1 of Ascaphus truei. Taxonomy (NCBI): domain Eukaryota; kingdom Metazoa; phylum Chordata; class Amphibia; order Anura; family Ascaphidae; genus Ascaphus; species Ascaphus truei. Next base: position 67,503,973 of record NC_134487.1, read on the forward strand.
GGTGATGTCATTCCGGGCAATGAATGGCGCCAAAAGGTAACTATAAAGATGTGTGCCCTATGTTTGTACCTTACACCTTGATAAAGTGCTTGCGCACAAAATGCGTAGGTGCGTTTTTTCACCCTCATTCATTGTGAGATAACACAATAAATTCATCTTTATTTGGAGTTGCTTTGGAATATTTTATTTTTCACCTTTGTATTTTGGCTGTGCCCCTGCATCACCATACACTGTCCTATATAATAATATGTATATAGGTGGTGGGGGTATATTTAATATGTATATGGGTGGTGAGGGTATATTTAATATGTGTATGGGTAGTGGGGGTATATTTGATATTTATTGAGGTGGTGGGGGTATATTTTATATGTATATGGGTGGGGAGGGTATATTTATTGGGGTGGTGGGGGTATATTTTATATGTATTGGGATGGTGGGGGTATATTTTATATGTATTGGGATGGTGGGGGTATATTTTATATTTATTGGGATGGTGGTGGTATATTTTATATGTATTGGGATGGTGTGGGTATATTTTATATTTATTGGGATGATGGGGGTATATTTGATATTTATTGGGGTAGTGGGGGTATATGTATTCTGGGGGCGTGGGTGTATGTTTTATATGTATTCAGGTGACGTGGGGGTATGTTTTATATGTATTTGGGGGGCATGGGTGTATGTTTTATATGTATTCAGGGGGCGTTGGGGTATGTTTTATATGTATTTGGGGGGCATGGGTGTATGTTTTATATGTATTCGGGGGGGAGGCGTTGGGGTATGTTTTATATGTATTCAGGGGGTATGTTTCATATGTATTCAGGGGGCGTGGGGGTTTATTTTATATGTATTCAGGGGGCATGGGGGTATGTTTTATATGTATTCAGGGGGCATGGGGGTATGTTTTATATGTATTCAGGGGGCATGGGGGTATGTTTTATATGTATTCAGGGGGTGTGGGGGTATGTTTTATATGTATTGGGGGGGTGGGGGGGTCGCATCTTTTACCGTTGTACCCAGTATTTTTGGACAAGCCACCTGACAACCCTACCTAGGATCAAAACGAACCATTGGCAGTGACATATTTAAGGAGTTAAATCTGGGTGATTTCCATTTTTTTTTAAACATATTTCAGTTTGTAAACATACCAAGCTTGGATTTGGGAGGGGATGATTTCCTTCAGCTACTCCCTTGGGCCTGATGCCATAGGTGCCTATTAATTAAACTGCACGATTAGAAAGGCAAGTTTGCCAAAAGAAAGTAACACTTCCTGCAGTGCTAAAAGTTGGGTTTTCTCCTTGTATTCACCATAACCTTTTGTGTATTGTTGTAACCGCAACCAGCTTCACATTGGTAAAACCAGTACACCAGCCTCACACTGATGAGACCCAAAAGGTTGAAACAATTGTGTGTGTGAGTGGGTTTACTGGCTCTGCACTTCTTTGACTCAGGCTGTGCTGAAAAAGATGTGTAATGCGACAGTCATAAGCTTATAGAGTTCCATGTTAAAATGGTAAGAAGCAAAAAGTGATGCAATGTGAGTGCTCAGTTGCATATCATTACCCAGAATCCCTGGCTACAGTGGAAGCACTGTATGCTGAGTGTTTATGGGGAATGTCAGGTTTATGGACCTGTTCGAGATATACTCATAAGTGGCATTTTTGCTGTTAACTAATAACTACAGGCATACCCCGCATTAACGTACGCAATGGGTCCACAGCATGTATGTAAAGCGAAAATGTACTTAAAGTGAAGCACTACCTTTTTTCCATTTATCGATGCATGTACTGTACTGCATTCTTCATACACATGCATAACTGATGTAAATAACGCATGTGTAACAGGCTCTATAGTCTCCCCGCTTGCGCACAGCTTCGGTAAAGGTAGGAAGCCGGTATTGCAGTTCAGGACGTGCTGACAGGCGCATGCGTGAGCTACCGTTTGCCTATTGGGCAATATGTCCTTACTCGCGAGTGTACTTAAAGTCAGTGTCCTTAAACCGGGGTATGCCTGTATTCTGCAACTCTGGATATCTTGGTATGGTTTGCACATACAAGCTGACAAACATTGTGCATAGCCAATGCATTGCATCAATATTATATTTTACCTGCATGAAGCGTCCAGACGATGTTCCTAAATTGGCAATGGTAAGGAGCCCTTTAATGAACACAGAGATTGATGTGAGCAAAACATTGTTAAATTGACTCATAAACAAGTCAAGACGTGTAAATGGAGATGTGACTTCTATCCGATATTCGTCAATTGGAGCTGAACAGTGTGATGCATTGCTTAAGATTTTCTGAAAATAAAAGAAAATTGTTTACGGTTAGCAATCAGACTAACAAATGGTTTCAATTGCTGTGACGGTGCATGGAAACACTTTTAAAAATCCAAATGTGAAAATTCCTGCACACAAGATTCCAAAAGATGAAACCTGTAATTAGGGCAGGTTGGTACAAACAGATAACAACTGTATGATTCATGTCAAATGTTCCTGTAATATACTGTAACAACTCTCAACTCTTTCTGTGCCAGGGAGGCCTGTAACACATTAATCTGCGATGCATGACCCTCTGGTAGTGAAAGGGTTAAGTAAGCGGTCTAGCTTGAGATGCACAAATAAATATCACATTTTTGACAAGCTTGTTTCAGTTGGCTTCTAACACCTGCTCACACTGCAATCTCCTTCTATAGTTAAGGTCAAATGCCTTTAGTTGTACTCATTAAACATGGCTGCCAATTTATCAACCGCAACGTTTGATCTATTACCATAATCTGTGAATGAGAAGCACTACCAGTCTCTTTCCCCCGTGCTCTGTGGGCACACAACATTGCCTGGTCCTTAGTATTTAACATTATTCTAATCGTTACCTTGTAAGACTATTGAGAATATATATATATGTAGCCATGGCTGGTCCAGACTACCTCTCTGCCCCCTGTCACGTAAGTCCTTAGTAGCTATAGGCTGTGGCAGGTTATCCTAGACCCGCCTCATGCTGACTGTCTGAGTGGCAGGAGTGGTGGTGACACAGGGTCTGTGTATAGCCAATAATGGTGCAGACCTTGTGCCCTCCCCTTCTGGTGTCTCAGAGAGGAAGTGCTAAATTATAGAGTGTTCTCTTCCACCCTGCCTAGGGAGAGGAAGAGAGGAGGGGAGAGAAACTGAGAGCATGGCCTCAATAATATCAAAGGGCCAAGCATCCACCAGAGGTCTGGGACCCATCTCAATCTATCTTGAATCCGCTGTATGGTAATCACAGTGGATGTCCAAATAAAGCATCCCTTTTATATACCCCTACCTGAGACTAGTCTATTGGATTGGGGTATACTCTGAAGTCTGCCGTGGTGGGGACTGTCTCGAGGAACCCTGGAGTCTGCTATGGCTGGAGGCACTGACACCCTGAGTCAGCTTTAAAGATCGCCGAAAGCCTGTCCTGTTACCCCACAACATGGCGGACACTCAGCTCTCCTGGACCCTCACAGATATGACCGCACCACAGACAGCAGTAGCAACATATTCTAGAGAGGGGGGGAAACAGAGCTACATATACAGCCCAACTCCGTTATAGCGCGGTCCTCAGGGGCCACCCGATCCAACCGCGCTATTACCGGGGTCGCGCTAATGAAAAAAAAAATGGCGCCCGATCGGGAGGAGGGAGGGAAGAGGTGGCGGGCAGCCCTACACATCCCCCAGCAGCCACTGTAACTTCCCCTAGCAGCCTCACTTCCCCCAGTAGTCCACACCGATAACCCCCCCCACCAGCCACGCTCCTATCAACCCCCACTGCCAGCCCCACTCCAAGCAACCCCCCGAGCCAGCCCCGCACCAAGCAACCCCCACAGTCAGCTCCACTCCGCCCCCCCGCCAGCTCCGCTCTGCCCCCCCCCGCCAGCTCCGCCCCCCCCCAGCACGCCAGCTCCGCTCCGACCCCCCGCCAGACCCGCTCCGAGCAACCCCCCCAGCCAGCTCAGCTAGCTCTGCTCCGACAGCCCCCCTTCCCGATGCCAGCTCCGCTCCGACACCCCCCTCCCGATGCCAGCTCCGCTCCGACACCCCCCCTCCCGATGCCAGCTCTGCTCCGACACCCCCCCTCCCCGATGCCAGCTCCGCTCCGACACCCCCCTCCCAATGCCAGCTCCGCTCCGACACCCCCCTCCTGATGCCAGCTCCGCTCAGATCTCAGCAGCCGACACCAAAGGTGGGGAGGGGGGGGTGTGGTGTGCAGTGTGCTGTGAGTGTGTGCAGTGTGCAGTGAGTGTGTGCAGTGTGTGTGTAGTGTGCTGTGAGAGTGTGCAGTGTGCAAAAAAATTTAATTTTTTTTTAAATTCGGGGTCCATTCTCAAACTGCGTTATAAGCGGATCTGCGTTATAGCGGATCACGCTATAACGGGGTTGAGTTATATATATATATATATATATATACAGTCCAGAAAACCAGGCACTCACATATGTGTAGATCCAGGTAGTAGTAGGGTGCAGACCGTCCAGGTGTCAGCAAGGCAGCACATCTGAGGCCTCGGCCATGTTCCTGCTTGCTGGCGGAAGCGCGTTCAGCACTGAGTCCCTACAGCCGCAATTAGAGCGGCTTTAGTAGGGTCTCACCTACGCTTCCGTGCGCATGCGGAAGCGTAGGTCTTAGGGGAATTTAAAATTCCCCCGCTTGCCGGCGCGACAGGCCGATCACATGAGCGATTCGCCCAATGAGGGCGAACCAGCTCGGTGACGTCACTGGCCCGCCCCCGGCCAGTGACGCGCCCGCCCCCTGACAGCCCGCTAACAGCGCGTGCGGTAAGCAACCGCAAGGCCAGGGAAAGCACCCGCTTTCCCTGAGCCTCAGCGAGCCTCAGCAAGCAAGCAGGGAGCCTGGCCGAGGCCTCATAGAGAAAATCTCCCCCTCTCCCCCTCCTTTGCTAACTAAAGTAACTGTTTTAACTACTTGATGGATGTAACTGATTTTCATGTATTACTGACTTTTGTTCCAGGCTGCTGTATCACGGTAGTGGATACAATTCTACATTAACCGTGACACAAAGGCTGAGTCCTCATTGCGTGAGGCCAGGTATTGCGCCCGATTTGGTGGTAATTCATGTGACTTGTAGTTACCCCTAGATTGGGTGCAGTATTCCCCGTCGAACTTGGATAACTCCGGCCTCAGCTTTTAGTTTACCCTACTGTTTTTCTCATGTGACCTCTTAATGCATCCTACTATACAAAGAGATTGCTTTAGTTAAACCCATTAACCTCTCTTGATATGTATTCGCTTATGGGCTGTGATACCTTTTCATGGCCCATCATGAGATTTGTTCTTAGAATGCATTTAAATATATGGGGCTTTCCAGCTGTTACCTCTTAGTTTTCTTCTTATACTCTCTCCAACTCTATGGTGGTCAGTTTAAAGCTATCACAGACTACACCTGCCCAGGGCCGATACACATCAACTTTATATACTGTCACAAATGTAAACTAAGAAACTACATTACACATTTCCCTAATGTTACCAATTGAGCAAATGGTATACTGAAAACGAGAAGTAACTCTCCATGTATTACTTCCCGGTAAATCATTTTTATACTGTGCAATCTGTTTGCCTCGCTAGAAATAAATGTATTTTAGGGAATGGGTAAGATGTGATAGTTCTTTTATTTTCCATACGTGAAACATTACAAAACTGTAATGTTAGCATTTATTTCCTTATTTCATTCCTAATATTTCTGGTCCTGATCTAGTCTAAAGCCTTAAGCCCCTCACAGGTCAGGTTTTTAGGATAGCTCAACCTCAGCCCAGGTTGCTCAGTCAAAGACTGAGCCTCTGATTGAGCCACCTACGCTGAAGCAGGGACTGATTGAGCCACCTGTGCTGAAGCCGGGACTGATTGAGCCACCTGTGCTGAAGCTGGGATATCCTTACAACCTAACCTGTTGGGGGGGGGGGGGGGGGCTTGAGGACTGGAGTTGAGCACTCCTGGTCTAGACAGCTCATTTAAATTCTTCAGCAGTGTATAATACTTCAGACTTCTTTTCAGTGTAGACGTTAACTGCCCTGACAATTCAATAGGAATCTATTAATTGGTAATGAGGTTAATATTGATGTTTCCTTACATTTCAGAGAGATGATATTCGCCGTGCATGGAGATCCCCATGAGGGCTCGCATCAATGAAAAAAAATCTGTAATTTTTGATTTGCTAAAGCATACTATTTCCCCCCCTCTCTGTCATACACATTTACAATTGACTCTTGTTTCTCTACAATTGTTAACCCCTTCAGTGTTGAAGATGCATCCAGCACAGGAATAGTTTGTCTTTGTTATTAAGAACTAGAAGAGTATTTTACAGTAACAAACTGAAAGCAGGGCAATGAATTTTTTGAAGACCATTTTGCTTTCTTGTTTTTCTCACAGGCTTTTTGCGAGTCATTTAACCTTTACAGCGCTGGGGCAGTGATGGAACTACCATAGGGGAAGCCGAATCGGTGGCACCGGGGCACACCACCTCTAGGGGCCAATCCTCCACGCACTTATTTTAGCAGCTGGAACAGTGTTCTTGCATTTTTAAAGCCCACCCCCCCCTCTCTCTTCACACCCCTTCCCCGGGCCTTACCTGTGGAGAGGGGCCCTACCCTGCGGCCGAGGTAGCTCACCCATGAAAATTATGTCCAAGTTGGGCCCAACTTCCGCAATCACCTGGGTGGTCTCCCTCCATTGTCGCTTCCGCAGCCGCCGCATAGGGTCTCACTCCACAGGTAGGGCCCTGGGCGGTGGGGTTTACTTGTACTGGGGCCCACCGGTGACTAGTTTCTCCCCTGACTGGGGACACCAGAGTACCCACCAGACCTCTGGCACCCAAATGGCCTGACCGATAAATCAGCTGTAGCTGGTATGTCATGAGGATCTCTGGTGTGCCAGGGGGCATGCTGTACCATGTACATCATTAGGGCACTGGAAAGGTTAAAGTATAGCAGTCTATAGTCCTTAAGCAATATGCTGAGCAGCGGCTTCCCTGCACTGGAGGAGATTTTAGTCCCATTCAATTGCATATAACTCAACTACAGAGGGAAGCGGCGTCACCGGTGTGTATCTTTTCAAGAGAAAACAACATTGGCATTTTACAGTGAAGTACTGTGTATGGTGGCATTACACAGATGTAGCACAACCTGCTGTCCGTGGCTCTGCAGACAAACAAGCAGAGGTCTGCAGCGCCGGGGACAGTGTCTGCCGCGATGGAGCTCCAGGGGGGTGCATGCTTCTGAATGGGACCACCCACAGTGTTAATCCTTCGGGGCTACGACCGTCGAGTGACCTCGCATGGCACCCGCAACGAAAACTCTACATTTTGCTACATCTGTAGATCTTAAAGAATCCGGGATTATACCTTTAAAGCATTCGAGTACAAGCTTTCCCATAGAGGCTTTATATGGCCACAGCCCATACAAGCCCAGCAAAACCCAAGACAGGCTCATTCTCGGATCTCTTTCATTTAATGTTGCAAACTAAAAGCTTGCAAACTTATGTCCAGAGTACAACGTTCGAAAGAAATCCTATTTGTTTTGAGGTTTGTTTCCAGACTCTCTTATAACACCAAAATCATAACACAAACCATTTCCAGACCCAAGACCCAGTGAGAGTGTCCAGCCTTACCGAAAAAAAGTAATTACGTGGTGCTGTCATTCAACTGATATATCTGTTTCTCTTATTGAACACTACTGTATCACAGATACTAATGTGATTAGCACAGAACAACTAAACATGATTAACTGAGCCAACTGCAATGCACCAATTAGTCTCTACCATAACCCTGGAGCTAATTGTGAAATATAGTTGTACTTAAGGACAGTTATGAAGTGGAATCTCTTTTGGGAATTCAGTACAGTATGGGTACAAATGGTACTATTATGAAAGAGATAGTTGCAACAACTATATATATGTGCACTTACTTGTGTAACATGTTTTTTTGTTAGAGCAGCAATCTGCCAATCCGGGCTCTACAAATCTGCAACGTATTGGTGACCCCAGCTACCAGATTTAGGACATTTCCCTGTAACAATGGATCATTTCTCAATGTAGTGTTTGACCAAGGTGAAAAAGTGAAAGCCAAGGTGATTTTGCCTAGTACAGTAGATGAGCTTTTGCCATGTATTGCAAATAATTTATACGGTTAGAATTTTAGGGCTTTATGTATTCATGGGGCAAAAATGGTGCAATCTGCACTAGATATATCAAACAAATAAATCCGATTTTCCAGGGGTATTTTCTTTTGACCGAGAATTCAACCACGTTTGCCTTAATATATAGGTTGTCGGTAGCGTTAACCCTTACATGACAACGGGCTACAGTAGCTTCTCTTATACAAGAGGGATTAATAGCTTCTATTCTGTATTGCAGGACTATCCTGCAACAATTTTCAGCTAATTGATTGGAAGTTTTTTCCTTGCTCAGGTAATGAATTAAAGGGTAAATTTGGTGCAGTTTAGAATAATAGAGGCATCTGCTGAATCAGTCACTAACCTAATAACAGTCTGCTACATTTATCTTTCTTTGAGTAGAATAGATCACATTACTATTCTAATTCTCTGACAAGACTGTCTATCTCTTTCCTTATTCAGTTATTTTAAGGCATTTGGTTTCCTTCTGCATTAATCTCTGGTGCTCCCATGTGTCTTTATATTATTGCTTCTTATTGCTTGGGTTTCTAAAGATCCATTTGTTTTTTCCGCTGTCATTAAGGTGCACTCCCACTCAGCAACATACTGCAGGGGTTCTCAACGCCAGTCCTCAAGATCCCCCAACAGTTCAGGTTTTCAGGATATCCCTGCTTCAGCACAGGTGGCTCAATCAGTGACATTGAGCCACCTGTGCTACAGTAGGGACTGATTGAGCGAACCTGTGATGAAGCAGGGACTGATTGAGCCACATGTGCTGAAGCAGGGACTGATGGAGCCACCTGTGCTGAAGCAGGGACTGATTGAGCCACCTGTGCTGAAGCAAAAATATTCTGAAAACCTGACCTATAGGGGGGTCTTGAGGACTGTAGTTGAGAACTCCTGACATACTGTATAGAATTGCAACAATGTGTAAGCAGGCAGCTGGATAACATTTTCTATTTTAGAGGTGCAATCCCACGTAGCTGGCCAGAAAACATACTTTTGCAACAAAGTTTACAGTGTAACCTGGCTTCCCTAAACAAATCTAACAGCAGCGTTTTTTTTGCTTGTATCTTCTTGTAAATTTGATGCAAGTGGAATTTCTTAGCGGTCTCTGAATGGAGGAAGTGTTTTGTCAATCAAGTGTTTTCTTTCTCTTTATCCCACCCTGTCCTTATCACAGAACCAGTAAGGATAAGAGGTGGTCCCTGGGGAGGTGGGACTCTGCATGTACAATCCCTTGTTGAACACACATAAAAGGGCCAGAAGAAATCAAACCCCTCCCAAGTCTAACTTAATACAATATTTAAACATAGTTATAGATGTCGGATGAGGGTAAAAAAAACAACAACAAAAAAACGATCAGACCTTTTATCACCCAGATGAGATCTCTTAAACATGTCAGTGAAATTAATTAATTGACTGTAATGACTGTAGTTTACTTTGTTCTTTAGAGAGATTTCCCATTTAATACAACCCATTGTATTATTGTTCCGAGCATCTCCTCTCATAACTGCTTCAATGGGCCATGTTCATTAGCTGTGCTTATCCCAATTGCAGCGAGTAGCGCTGTGTGCACCTGCCGGGATTGCCTTGGCTGCTGTTTCGATCGAACTTTCCCAAAAGTTTGCAACAAAAAAAACCCCACAAGAATTTCGAAGAAAATTGTGATGCCAAAAGCTAGTGAAACAACCAAAATGTATCACAATTCCCTACTTTGCTTTTCTAAAGTGGATGAAATTGCAGCCCTGTTATTTCTTTTTGATTAGTGTTTAAAGTTTGATTGATTCCTTTTGATTACGGTACTTTCGATTTAGAAATTCCAACATTATATGTACACAAACTTCTTAGCATGAAGCAAACTTGTTGCAAAGTTTTGGATTTGAAGCAAAAAATTTTGCTGAACCAAAAAGGGTAACATTATCAAAGTTTGCAAGCCCTGGTAACAGTGCAGGCAGTGACAGGACCAATCATTTGTTTTCCCCACAGAGGCAGCTCCCTTGAGTGGCAGGGGAGGAGCTGGGACAAGGACAGTGTTCTGCCCAATCCTGGGTTCAGACCTTCCACCTTCCTCCCACTGTACTTAAGGGGCTGCAACCCTAAATTTAGGCAGTTGTCTATACCGTTGAGAGCAACAGGTATCACACAGGATTGCCTGGGCACTGGGATCCCCTGTTCCTCTTCCCCATTGGGGAGAGTGAGTGATTACTATTCCCCTGTCCCTTCTAGAGGGGCAGGGAAGAGTAAGGACTGCTTTGGGTGCCCTTGGCCCGGAGTGAAGGTCCAGGGAGCATCCAGAAGTTGGAGACCCGCAGTGGACTGTATTGGGCAGAAGCCTGAGATACTGTGTATAAAAAGGATCAATAAATAGTTTCCAGTTATCTATACCTCCTGCATAGTGTGTAATCTTTCTGGGGGGAAAGGAGTACGGTTCTTTTGTGGGAGATTGCCTCATACATCTGGAGCCTGCAGTAGATGGAGGGACTGTGTACCCAGAGATAAACAACTGTAATGTACCCCAAAAGCCTGTTCAGATGTCCCCACTACCATCGGCGGAACAAACAGCATCCTGTGAGCCAACAGGTAGCACACACCATACACCTGGTAACAGGGGAATCTCCCTTAGGGTGGGGGAAACACGGTTACACTTGATATATAAAAATATGCGAGTTTGAGCATTTTTTAAGCTACAGCTCGGTTTGAGATTGGGAGAGTGCAACCGATCGGGGAGAAGCACTCCTCGACCCAGTTTGGCATGCTATTGAAGCTTTCTGAATAGCTACCTATGCCAACTTGTTCGAGAAGTGCTCAAAATTTTCGATGAGGGGAACCTGGTTCAGTTCTTGGTGTCAGCTCCTTGTGACCTTGGGCAAGTCACTTTATCTCCCTGTGCCTCCGGAATAAAAAAACATAGATTGTACACGCATCTGGGCAGGAACGGTGTCTGTAAGAATCGGATGTGCTGGCGACCGTGCACTGTACTGTAATTGTGAAGCACTTTGAGCCCCACTGGGAGGAAAGCGCTATACAGTAGGAAACAATGTTCTTATTAATAAATAAAGCCCCAAATCTAGTCCACAAATCCTTCACTGACACAGACAGCATCTTCATTCCATTAAGGGAAAGCTCTTGTAAAGGTGTAAATAATGCCCATGTGTAGCCCCTTCATCGGGATCCCATGAGATATCTGTTAAAAGTTTTCAAACATATGCTTTACATCGATCTCTGAACACTGCAACTACAAATATGATATACAGATGTAGCAAGTTGCTGTTTCCTGCCGCGGGATCACGACTGCCCTGATGCCGGAGTTTTATTGCTGTGGAGGGGGGGGGGGAAGGGGGGAGGGAGAGGAGGGGGAGTCCAATCCAGAAGCATGAACCCCCGCGGCTTTAGGGTTTTCATCTGCGGCTCCAGAGACAGTAAGTCTGGCTCCATCTGTAATCTACACTGCACAAAAATACTGCGTTCTCTACAGCAGGGGGTGGCCAACTCCAGTCCTCAAGGCTACCAACAGGTCAGGTTTTCAGGATATCCATGCTTCAGCACAGGTGGCTCTATCAGTGGCTCAGACTGAGACACCTGTGCTGAAGCAGGGATATCCTGAAAACCTGACCTCTTGGTAGTCCTTGAGAACTGGAGCTGGCCACCCCCTGCTCTACAGAGTAGTGGGGGACAGTTCTAGCAGTGCACTAAAATAACCGTTTAAACTATTAACCCTCACACTTGCTCAAACACTTATTAAAGCAAATGTATTTAGACTGCTATTGTGCATATATTATGATGAGCTGTCACAAACAAGGTGCTATAGGGCTGCTGGGTACTGTATGTCCCTGCTTTTAAGTTATTCAGGAGCAGTGACGTGTCCACTCAGTAAACATGGGTGAAACATTTGCTTTTGTGATGAATATCCAAATATTGGTGCCGTGCAAAATGTTACCGAAAATGTCAACACTATCTCATACAATGAGTAAAATCCACCTGCACGGAGAATGGGGAACAAGTGTCCTATCATCTGCTTGTTAAGGTGGAGTTTCCTGTAATATGACCACCTCCGTTTTATATTAGTTCCATGTGATGGCCTTTTTTCCTAACTGGTCTCTATTTTATTTCGATTTTTATTTAAAAGAGCTCTGAAGCAAAGTGTTCACGTAGCAACTCCTGCCGTTTATTTTCACTTTCTCCAGGTAGCACAGAGCTGTTTTTCATGCAGACCTCAAATAGTCTTATCAGACAGCATGTTTTAGCTTAATCTTCTCAGAAGGTTTTTGTCAGGTTAATGTCACTGAGAGGAGCTTAATAGCCATATTTATTTTTTTAATTAAACACAAACCTGCAGGAGGAACCCCACTTTGTGGAGATGTTATGGTGAGTAAAAAAAATGTGACAAAAACCCTTTACTGTGCAATAAATAAAACATTTTACTTGTGAGTACATTAACATCTCAGACAGGTCTTCACCCATGCCCTTCCCCATTATCTCTTAGTATAGAGTGCTTCTATTGCAGCCAGGGATTCTGGGTAATGACATGCAAATGAGCAGTGTCCCTTTTTGCTTCTTGTTCAGTTTAACAGACCCCTATAAATGTATGCCTGCTGCATTACACAGCTTTTCAGCACAGCCTGGGTTTAAAAAGTGCATAGCCAGTAAACCTACTCACAGACATCTGTTGTCGATCTTTCGGGTCTCATCAGTGTGAGGCTGGCAATGGTTATTGGCTTTGCAATGTAAAGATGGAAGTAGCTACAAGCATACAGAAAATGGACACTAAGCAAAAGGTGACAGTGGGCTCATTTGCATGTCATTTCCCAGAATCCGTAGCTGAATGTGCTCACAGGTGGTATTATTTGCTGAGAAAACGTGTGAAAGCATGTACAATTTCTGTGAAATTAGCAAAAGTTTGCCTTTTTTCATAACCTACTTAGTCCAAAGTGCAATTTACCAGATGTGTACCTTTCATCAAAATCATTTTGCAAAGCGACCCAGCACCTTCACGTACCTCTACTGGTCTTTAATCATTTTTTTCTTGTTTGCTTAATCAACTGATCTTTTACAGTTTGCACCCAGGCAAAGAAACCAGGCACTGACATATGTGTAGATACGTGTGGTAATAGGGTGCAGACCGTCCAGGTGTCAGCAGGTCTGCACATCTAATATAAGAAAACAGGACAGGCACGTGAAGTTCCAAAGATTACATACATACTACATACATACATACATACACACTGGCTCATCCACAGATTCCTCTCTGTGGACATTTTCAGGGCCTATAAATTAATGGTACATCAGAAGTGAATTAAGCACTGTTGGTGGTAAGGCAGCTGTGGTGCTAGTTGTGTAAAAGTGTACTAATGGCTGTGACATGTTTAGGCTCTTACATCTGGGTCATTGCTGCCTTTTTTTTAAATATGATGCTTAAAAGTATTTTAAAGTATTTTTTAATGTTCATTCATAATCATACTGCGACTTAGGATGGGTTTCATTTCCTTTGGCTAGTTTCTTTTGAGTGATGTCCCTGTGTGTATAACAGGCAGACACCTCTCTTAGGCCTGTAATATAGTGCGCGCGTCAATTAGAATTGGCTGTGTTACCCAGACGTTTCTATACTAGGGACGCGTGCGCGCACGGCCGTGAGCGGTGGTGCGACAGGCCAGGGAAATTACAATAAAATTGTATTTTCGCGCTGCTGCAGCACCGCGAACCAATCACAGCGCGGCCTAACGCTGTGACGTCAGAGTCCCGCCCCTAACCGCGCACGTCATTGCTTGCACCCTAACAAATAAACGCACACGCCATGTGCACGTGAAACGCCGGGTGCACGCCCACGCACGCACCAACGCCTACAATATAACAAGGCTTACTTTCATAGGCTCTCTGATAAGGGACAGAAACTACACTTGCCTAGGCAAGAAAAGGACCCCTTTTCAACAATTAATATATTATTAATATATGGGGGTAAAAAAAAGGTGAAGGGATCTATCCCTTCACCTTTTTTTTTACCCCCATATATTAATAAAGGTTAATTTTATTTACTCACGTTCATCACCATACGAGTGCTTGTTGAAAAGGGGTCCTTTTCTTGCCTAGGCAAGTGTAGTTTCTGTTACTAGTTTCTTTACCCCTGGCACCGTCCCTTAGACCAGCGGTGCGCAAACTGTGGGGCGCGACCCCCAGGGGGGGCGCGACACTGCCGACGGGGGGCGCGGGGTTTACAGAGGCCCCGCGCGCTTCCCGAAGGCACTTAAATTAAGTGCCGGGGGAGCTGCATGGCCTCTGTAAACCTAACTTACCTCCGGCGGCTTCCTCCCTGCGTCGCCATGGCAACGCGGCGTCAAAATGACGCTGCGAGGTCATGCGACGTCACGTTGCTATGGCAACGGGACGTCATTACGCCGGAGCGCGTGTAAGTTGGGGTTGAGGGGGCGCGGGAGTGAGGGGACAGCCGGCAGGGGGGCGCAGGGAAAAAAGTTTGCGCCCCCCTGCCTTAGACAGTAGCTTGAGCTTTTTTCCCACACTCCCTTCCCCCTCACTTATTGGCTCTCTGATAAGGGCAAGGTGAGATACTTCACTGACAAACATCTCTTTCCCCCATTCAGAGGCCCATGCGAAAAGGGGTTTGTTCTTAACTGGTAAAGAAAACAGGCAAATATTTGCTTAAGGAAGCTAATTAGATTGTTATGTTCTTCACAAAATGTTCGGTTTTTTGATCGGCTGTCAGGAACTGCACCTTGAAATAAAAAATACAAATAATAAGCTGCCCTTTTTGTATATTCATTTTTAAATATCTATATCTATGCTATCTGATAAGAATATATATATATATATATATATATATATATATATATATATATATATATATATATATTTGTAACGGGTATTCCCCCAGTCCCAATCGCAGATAGAGTGCATGTGAGGGGGAACCTATATGTTACCAGGTGTGGTGCAGTAAACCTGTCAGGCTCACAGGAGGCCTGAGCCACAGCTAGTGAGAGCCTGGGGTGAATCCTCTGGAACGATCTTACTTACAGCGCCTCCACCTATGTAGGATTCTAGGCGTGTAGAATGTACCCCACACAGGACCCACATATAGTAACCACATACACAGGAGTATAAGTATAACAGTTTACTATATGCAGAATCAAACATAACACATTACACATACAGTGTCACCCTGTAACACTACTAAGCACTACTACCTGTCTTCTCAGTGTCTTAGCCCCACACTGTATACCTCCCCCAACACTGTGTACCCAGAGTCCCACGAGTCCACTAAGAGACCCAGAACCTATAGGCGGGATCAGCGCCTGATGTACCGGTTTTGTTGGTACACGTATAATACGATACCTGCCCCAGCACCTGGGGCTGCAGATTCTTCACAAAGGATCCGCTGCTCTGCGATATCCTATGCGACGTCCTGAAACTCTGCCTGGCGGTGGGTGGCTCCCGCATGGAGTGATCCACCTTTGGAAAGTCTCTTGCTGTAGAGCCTGTCTGAGCCCAGACGCAGGCCACGATCACTGCGTGCAACTGGCACCGGTGATATCACATAGAACTGGGTACTATAGAAAGCAAACCCCCCCTTGCATTGAAGGGGCCTTTCCTTAAACTGCCAAACTAACTGCTGTGGCTGCACTGCAAAGCAACACTGTCTCAGCTAGCTATCCTGCTTAGCTAAGGTGGCAGCATCCCTATCTGGGGTCTGTCCCTAGCTGCAGCAGCTCACTGGTGACTCAGGGCAATCTGGGGCCTGGGAAGGGTACTCTGGCCTAGTGCATTGGTCACTAACCCCTGCACACCTACCTCCTCCCCTGTCTGCCTCCTATCCCTACTACAGCTGAAGGGGCACAGGGTCCTTACCTAAGGGCCTGTCCTTATGAACACCCACCCTCACTAGTGGGGGAATCAGGGCCTCAACTCTAGCCGGGGGACTTCTGGCCTAAGGCAGAAGCTCGCAGCTCTCTGCCCCCCTTCATTCCCCCACTGTCTCCTCAGTCTGACTGACTCATGTGCTTCACTGTCTGCTTCCTCACTCAGCACACAACAATGTATCCACATCCAGCATGAGAATCTGTAAACCTTAGTGGCTAACTGGCTGCATGTGATCTGGGTGAAAGGGCAGTCCCCAGAGGCTGCTGGGAGTTGTAGTCCTCTTTCCTATGGGGACCGCGTGGGCTGCTCTCTAATGGCCGCCTATCCTTTCCTATCTGCGCCTGCGCAACATGGCCGCCGGACACCTTCTGCGCATGTGCGAACTCCCGCGCATGCGCGAACGCGCACAAGATGGCGGCGCCCTATCACTGATGTCGCCGGGACTCCCCCGCAGCAGCACACACGTCAGGGGGAAAGAAACCGGGAGACAGGGGGACCGGAGGGACCCTGGCTACATATTTTTTACATGAAACGGTATTTTCAGCTCCAGGTACCCCCATGTTGCCCAGATACTTACATTTTTATGTGCTAGCGTTTCCTCTCCCTCCTGGACAATTCAACATGTCTGCTAAACCAGAGGCCAATAAGAAGCAGCAATTGGATGACTGTGGGCACCATCTTTGACAATCCAGGAAGTGCCCCATCTCCCGCGAAAACAAGCATTTCAGGAACTGAGGAGTTCTCAGAGCTGAAAATAGAGCAGTTCTGCTCCCCGCATACGGGATCCCCTGGTTCCAATTATGTTATTGAAATAAAATCAGGAACTATTTTGGGCGGAATTGCAGTTTTTAAAAGGGCTAAATATTAGAAATTCAAATCAGGATTGCTGTTTTTTTTTTAAGATGTAGAAATGTATAAGATATAGATATAATATGCCTGGAACAGTACAAATGAAAACATGTTGGTTTTGTTATTTTCTGCATGTATTTTGTTTCATTACTGAGCACTTAGTATAATTTCCACAAATTAGACTTTATATATTTTAGATGCAATTAGGTCATTTTTTTTTAAGATACAGAAGTCTCAGTAAGGAGTTACTTAATTAAATGTCCAGGTTTATGTATGTCTTATTATTAATACTACACCATTATTACTGTGTGTTGCCAGTTAAGACCTGAAATATGTTGTCTCATATATCAACCAGTTAAATAAAGTCTTATTTTACCGGTGTCAAAGCATTTTGAGCTGTGTGAAAGCTTTTTATTATGCAGCTGTGTTATTACTTTTAATCTAGTCAAAATTACTCGTCCAAATGATGTGTGGGATTTCAGTTATAAGGTCCCTAAAGAGTAATTTGTCATAGTTTATTTTATTTTATCATATTGGACATGCCCAAAGGATGATAGATCAATAATAGCTATTGTGGCTTTTTGATGGAACACCACAATTATATCCTTCCATTAGCGTGCACACAGTAACCAATTTTGACCCATATATCATCTTTTTTTTATTACAAATAAATGGTTTGTGCTTGGTTTTTTGCATTTGTATATTTTTCTACTGAGGTAAACAAGTTTCCTACTTTGCATTTTTTTTAATGACAAAACACGTTTTCATTTCAGCTAAATCATATATATATTTTTTAATAAATATAATATGCAGCCAAATAACCTGATAAGCCAGAGCATTCTGTAGAAACGTTTAATATCCTACAGTAGTGGCAGCTTGCTCTCTATCACATCCTCAATGTATTCCCTCAATCTCAAGGTCAATACAACTATGGTATAGAAAAAGGCAGGATAGAAAATACCAATCTTTTTTTGCACTCTCTGTAGAACCTTACTGTCGCTCTCACTAAATATGCCGTCTTCCCCTTGCTCGGGAGATTTCAGCTCTATTAATCTGTTGTTCTTCCTTTTTCCTTAAGGATGTGTATTCTGCAGTATAAAATATGGAATCTATTTACCAGGGATGATGAAACCTCAAGAAAAGTACTCACTAAAGTCAGCTACAACCTAGGTAGAAAACGTTTACTTCCAACTTTGTTTTACTTTGAGTGAGTTTTAGAAAATACCTGCGTGAACATTTGGGAGCCAAATTGGGATATCTCTTTTGAACATGTCTAATTTCAACACGGTCAAAAGCAGGAGCAACCTGTAATCTTATATACACACACAAACTAGAAAATAAGCATCTCTAAACCACAGAATTACATGAGCCTACTGTAGGATGCTGCAAATGCAGTTTATTTAATCTAGATAAAGAAAAGCCTAGAAAAAACAAGAAACATACCAAAAACGAATAAGAACCCAACAGATGCACGGTACTCCCCCCCTATCCTCACCAGCATGGCTGCAAACCTATCCTACTTGTAGGATATGCAAACGTTGACTTAATCTGTATTAGTTCTGAAGCAAAGGGTGGGTAGCCGTGTTGATCCTTTCTTCCATGTAGTAGAAAAGGAGAGGGGGAGTAGGTGGTACAGTGTATAATACCTTTTATTGGACCAACAAGTAGTATATGTTACAAGCTTTTGAACCTCTCGGGGTCCTTTCTTGGGTATATCAGGGTCTTTCATCAGCCATACCCGATGAAGGAACCTGAGAGGCTTGAAAGCTTGCCACATATCGACTATTTGTTGGTCCAATAAAAGGCATCATCCCACCTACTCTCTCTCCCTCCACTGTTACTATTAGTTCTGAAGTTATTTCCCAAACCATGCACCAAAATGACCACCAGGAGTTGTATCTGCTTGTCTCTAAACCTGACGTACACGAAACCCTAAGTCTAAATTAATTAGCGTATGATCCGCTTTATTACCTATTGTGTTTATTTCCTTTATTACATAGCACTGAAAGTGAATACTGTACTTTGCTTTCCCACGTTTCCATTTCTCATCATATTTCAACGACTAATATCTTGACTGCTTATCCGCTGACATGTCTGCGCAGCCTGGCCCCTAACCTTTGTATTTCCCTGTTACCGCACCCTCTTTGAACACTGCAGCAAAGCACACGTCTAAAGAATTCAACTATGCAGTCTTAAAAGCTCAAGTACAATGGAGTCCATGAACAACACGTATAGTGGAAAACAATCTGGAACATTTAATAAGCATATAGAATGGAATATAGTTATTACACAAAGGTAAGTGGTCTTGATGCACACCTCTGTTATTATCGGGTTGGTGCTGGGCTTGGAGCGCAGGCAGGGACCTCACATCTGCAACACATTCAAAGCAATGTAAAATCTCTGTCTGCCGCACACTAATTTCACTCCTACATCACCAATTATTCCAATCATCTTTTTCTTGTATTTGCAGATTGCTTGTGATTGCACAACGTTTCTGGGAGCGGGAAGCCTTCATCAGGTAAAGGGTTCACCGCAGCTCGCATCCCCACTCCCAAAACCTTGTGCAATCAGAAGCAATCTGCAAATAAAAGAAAAAGGTGACTGGAATCAATGGCAGAGAGAAATAGTTTTGTATATCTTAATTACACGCACGAGTGAATTTTTCTCAAGCAAAATTAATTCATAACATCGTTTGTTTTTTGCCTTTCTTTTTGTTATCCATTATCAGTTGATATAGTGAAGAAAACAGAAATCAGATGGTGACCTCTGTGACTAGGCAATAAATTAAAAGTGTAAATGATAAGATAAATTTAGTCATAGGGTGTTTCAAAGCAGACGGGATGTACTGTATTTTGATTTACTTATTTTAGCCGGCTTTACAACACATGGAACACATTTGCTCTCCCTGATGTAATTTCAACATAGCATATTACAGTACATAACCTTACCGTGACCTTGTGCATCTATGATCGTCATTTTAACCACTACCGAGACCACATACCATAGCCAATGAAGACAAGTTCGAAAATTAGTGATGGCCTTTATGATGTAATGACAAACCCGACGTGTCTGAGTTACGAGAGCTATATATTCCTAAATCAGGGGTGGACAAAAATATAAATTACTTAGGAGCCAGGCCAGAATTTTTAGGGGCCAGTGTTAAGTGACAAGGGGAGAGCATGCCGGCCTTTCCTCTACCCCCCCTTTCTCACCCGTCAGCAGCTCTGTGTCAGTGAGCGTGTGTGTAACTGTAACACGCTGACACATTCACACACTGTCCGAGACACACACCCCTGCAAACACTAACAGACACTCCTCCCCTCCCCTTGTCTTAGTGTGATATAAAAGCAGGAGTGGGAAGTCTTGGATCGCTCCGACACGCTCCCGCCCCCAGCCTCAGTCACTCTCCGCTCCACTCCTACTCCCCCCCCCCCTCTGCACTCCACCCTTGGCGGCAGTGACTGATCTGTCAATCACCGCTGCGCCCTGCCAATGCACCCACAAACCGCATCGAGCATTGAAGCTGGACAGAGCTGTTGCAATTCGGGGCTGTGACTGGGTCAGTTAGTGCGGAGCTCACTACAGGTGCCAGGTACATTTTAGGTGCTTTTTTTACCCCTGTCCTAATTGGTCCTCTCCTATTACAGTATTTGGTCTTTTGACTGCAGCCCCTAATTTAACATCTAAATATGTTTTCATTCATTTTCTTGAACCGTATAAAATTAACAATGCCCTTTGTGCTTATTAACAGTTTCACCGATTCTCTAGAATTCATTATGAAACAGCAGCAACATCCATTACAATATTGTTTATCCACGTTTTACCTTTGTAGCCCCGAGGTAAATTTAAACTCCCTGACCTCCCTCCGCGAGTGCCGTGGGGTCGCGGGTGCCGCCGGAGGCAGCGGTGGACCCGCCGGCACTTCGCGAGGGTGGGGGCCATTGCAGGGAGCAGAGCGGGACTGTGCGGTGGAAGCTGGTTGCCGGGGACGCGATCGGGCCGTCGCTAGGGCCGCGAACGCGTTGCCACCGGCTCGGCGGCTTGAGGAGAGGGCGCCGCCATTGCGCGTTAGTTCGCGCATGCGCAGTAGGCCGAAAGTGTCAGGTAGGATCCCCAGTGCAGGGAGAGATCGCGCGAGGGTAGGGAAGAAGATAGTGAGGTTGAGGCGGCCATTAGGGGTTCGCGCATGCGCAGGGCAAGTGCGCACACGGCCCCAATGCTTTAGGCAGCCCCTGGGGACTACAACTCCCAGGAGGCTTAGGGAGACAGAGGTCAGGTGCCTGGTAGCGGCCAATAGGGCTGGAGGAAGCTCAGCCCGGGAATATAGATACATTTCCCGGGCTTTGCAGAGGAGTCAGGCAGAGGAGAAGGAAGGAGTAGGAAGGGTGCAGGGAGCGCGTGGCTCCTGCACCAGGTAAGGGTTCTCCCTAGATCCCCAGGCAGGCCCCAATTCCCGGTAAGGGCAGGGGGTAACTGAAGAGGGACGGCCCTAGCTAGGGAGGTCACCCTTAGGTGCGGACGGTGCAGTTTGGCAGTGCCACAGCGGAAAGGGCTGTGGGCACTGGCAAATAGGCACAGCTTGCGAGCAGTGGATTTGCTGCGGGTTCCAGTGAATGGTGTGTATCGTTCTGTGTGTGTTGCTGCATGTGCTGGGCGCAGTGTGTGCAGCGTGTGTGAATGCCTGCAGGCTGACAGTGAGAGCTGTATGTCTGCTGCAGGCTGTTAGGTGTTAGTTAGCAGTTACAGATAGGACTGGGTAGCTAGGGGAGGGGGGGGCAGGTTATTGTTCCACAGGCCCTAGGAGTTTTCCCCAAGCCATCCCAGGTTGCGGTTCATCAGGGACAGGCCCTAGGTTAGGGTTCCTGTCCTGATAGGGTTAGTTAGGGATAGCGGCGGTTGCTGTTCCCGTGCGACGGTGGTGTGACCGAGAGACGGTTGAGTTCCCGTGGAGCGGTGGGACCCTCGTTGGGGTCTACCGGCAGAAGTACCTGGATAGGATCAGACGGACGTCTGACCCTTTTAGAAGAGAGTTGCGGTCCCGAGCATCGGAGTGCTCGGAAGGTACTTCAGTATTATAAGTGCACCAACTGGGCCCTAGCTTAATTTAGTGACTGCGCAGTCACCCACGACCTCCGTAGGATTACGGGACATTGGGTGTGGGGGGATCACAGGACACTGGGTGGGAACACCAGACATTGGGCTGAGGTGATGCGGATAGAGCATCAGGTTATGTTATGTTATGTTATGTGATGTGTGACATGTCGTGTTAGTAAAGTGTAGCCCTGAGGTAAATTTTCTCTTTCTGGCCCCTCTCCGCGAGTGCCGTGAGGTAGCGGGTGCCGCCGGAGGCTTTGACGGACCCGCCGGCACTTCGCGAGGGTGGGGGCCAGAGCAGGGAGCAGATCGGGCCGTCGCTAGGGCCGCGATCGCGTTGCCACCGGCTCGGCGGCTAGGAGAGAGTGCGCCGCCATTGCGCGTAGGTTCGCGCATGCGCAGGAGGCGGCCAGCGCGCGATAGGACTCCAGGGCTAGGGAGAGGTCGCGCGAGAGTAGGGAAGAGGATAGGAAGGTTGAGGCGGCCATTAGGGGTTCGCGCATGCGCGAGGGAAGCGCGCACGCGGCCCCAATGCATTAGGCAGCCCCTGGGAACTACAATTCCCAGGAGGCTTAGGGAGGCAGAGGTCAGGTGCTCCCTAGTGGCCAATAGGGCTGAAGGAAGCTCAGCCCGGGAAAAGCGATACATTTCCCGGGCTTTGCAACAGTCAGTCAGGCAGAGGAGGAGGAAGGTGTAGGAAGGGTGCAGGGAGCGCGTGGCTCCTGCATCAGGTAAGGGTCCTCCCTAGATTCCCAGGCAGGCCCCAATTCCCGGGTAAAGGGTAGGGGGTAACTGAAGAGGGACGCCTTAACTAGGGAGGTGACCCTTGAGTGTGGAAGGTGCTGGTTTGGCAGTGCCGCAGCGGAGAGTGCTGTGGGCACTGTCAAAGAGGCACGGTATGCTAGCAGTGTGTTTGCTGCGGAATCCAGGGGCTGTGTGTGATTGCAGCTGCCTGTGAGTAGTGTCGCTGTATGTGCTGGGCACAGTGCGTGCAGTGTGTGTGAAGTGTGGATCCCTGCAGGCTGACAGTGTGTGCGGTGTGTCAGCTGCAGGTGAGTTGGGAATAGCTAGTAGCAGTTACAGTTAGGACTGGGTAGCTAGGGGAAGGGGGGGCAGGTTATGTCCACAGGCCCTAGGAGTTTCCCTCAAGCCATCCCAGGTTGCGGTTCCTCAGGGACAGGCCCTAGGTTAGGGTTGCTGTCGCTCTAGCAGTGGTTAGTGATAGGGATAGCGGCGGTTGCTGTTCCCACGCGGTTGGTGTTGCCGTGATCCGGTTGCAGTTCCCGTTGAGCGGTGGGACCCTCGTTGGGGTCCACCGGCAGAGTACCTGGAAAGGATCAGACGGACGTCTGACCCTTTGAGAAGAAAGTTGCGGTCCCGAGCATCGGAGTGCTCGGAAGGTATCTTCATTATTATAAAGTGCACCAACTGGGCCCTAGCTTAATATAGTGACTGCGCAGTCACCCACGACCTTTCGCAGGATTGCGGGACATTGGGTGTGGGGTGATCACAGGACACTGGGTGGGGAATACCAGACATTGGGCTGAGGTGATGCGGATAGAGCATCCGGTTATGTTATGATGTTATGTACTGTGTTATGTGTTATTAAGTAAAGTGTTAGCTATTGTTTTATATCTACGTGTGTTATGGTATTTCTTATTCAGGGCTATCTTTCCTAACGGGGGATCCTGGGTAAGTGGAGGCGCTGCACCAGGTAATGGTAAGGGTTTCCCCAGGCTCCCAGCTAGCGGAGGCTCAGATCTCCTGGAGCCACACAGGTTATGCAGTACCAGTAGTCCTTTAGAGCAGGTGTGTTGCAGGGAAGGGACCGGTTAGACCACGAGGGGCCAACGTGATATTGGGTGGGTCGGCCGGTTCACAAAAAGGGTTACATTTGGAGGCGCTGCTGAGATATCAGACCTGGGGTGCCCTGTACATGTTTTTCTAAATTTGTGTCCTATTTTTGTTCCGCCATGGGGAAGCCCTCAAGGCGGAGGAAGCCACGTGCTAAGTTCCCGGCCGCGCGGGAAAATGTTGCCAACAGTCATCCAGGACTGGCGGGAAAACCCGAGCCCCGCCCCCACACTGTGAGTGACTTAGTACAGAGCTCGCAACACTCCCTGGAAGAGAGTACTGGACACAGAGAAAATTGCTCGCCGTCGTATGGATCCTGGCAGACCAAGGCTGGGAGCGTATCCTTTTTGTTGTGTCCATGTACGATACAAACATTGAGTCTCTGGGGTAGTATGGACCTCAAAACTTTGGCGTGCATGGTAAAAATGCGATTGGAAGACGCGAACGAGGAGGGGTACCTAGACTGTTTTTGTAACCAAGGTGACTGCTCGTCTTGTAAGTTGGCTTGGGGACGTATATGTGGCTACTGCAGGGTACCAACCCGGCAACCCAAACTGCCGCAGCCTGCCGAACGGCCAGTGGGAGGGGACACTGTTGTAGAAATGGAGTGTCCTTCCCCTGAGGAAGAAATAGACTGCCAGGGGTTACACCGCAATGTGTATGTGTCCTGGCGAGCACCAGGAATAGATGAAGTTGTGCTAGCGTGTCCCTGCCTGCAAAAAGCCTGTGCCTCGGGAGCGGCCCTGTCGCAGTTACCGCTCGACTTCAAGAACATTGAGTTGGATGGAGAACTGGGTATCCAGTGTTTTATGCCAAATTGTGACTGTCCTAGGGAGGCACTGGAGTGGGGGCCTCAATGTGAGTGTTGCGGGGCCTGGTTCCTACAGCCTATCCTGCCCCAGGCGGCGGAACCAGCCGATGAAGAAGAGGAGGAGCCGGACCTCTCTCCTGAAGTAAGTGATGCGTGTCCCCAGTCTGTTCTACTTCCAGAGGCCGCCGGGGACCCGTGTGTCCAGACCACTGTGGCAGACCCTCTCAAAGGGGACGTGCAAATGGAGGAGCAGGAACTTCTGATGGCGGAACCTGCGGAGGAAGAGGCGCCTGATGGTGCTACCGAGGTGGGTGAAGCCGCTACTGGTTTGTCCATTTCAGCCATGGAGGTGGTGGAGGGCCCGTGTGCCCAAATGAACTTTCTAGACGCTGAGCCAGAGCCGCTGAAGGCGGAGCTCCAGATGTCGGAGCTCCAGATGTCGGTTCCAGACCCGGTTCCCGAGCAGGAACCACCGAGACCAGAACCACAGATTCCGGAAGGCCAGGGTAAGGTGTTTATACCCCCGCCCTTGTGTGATGAGTCCAGCGACCAACCGAGCGTGGTGATGCGCCTGCCGGCGGACCACTCCAGTGAGGTGACCGAGGCAACCACCTCAACTGATACAGACCATGATGTGGGCCCGTGCGCCCTGCAACGGCCAGTCCGGCCTACCACCGAGGTACCAGCGGTCCCAGGCTTGGGATCAGTACCTGCCGACAACGATAGGGGTAAGTTGACTGCCCCAGGGGTGTCGGGTGTGAGCTCCCCGGTGATCGTGGAGCCTGGTGACTCCAGAGGTAGGGTCACCCGGGCGATGGGCTCACCCCGTCATCGCGTCCTGGTGGAGGTGTCTCCCCCAGAAGATCTCTGCAGATCGTGGAATGAACTCGACCTTATCCAGGTATCCGGTGTAGCGGACCGGAGCGACACATACTCCTGTGGGAGGAGTCTCCAAACGGGCCTACCCGAAGAAGTGGTGCCGTCCGCGGACGAAGTCACCGTTAAAGGGATTGTTGGAGCGGACAAAGACTCTGTTGAGACCGCTCTGGTAGTTGTGGCCTCTCCCAGGTGCGCGATGGAGCGCTATGTTCGCCATGTGGTGGATCGAGGAAAGAGACTGAGCCTCCCTGTCTCCCGTGAGACGAGACCGGAGGAACCGGAAAGGGTCAATACCCAGGACCCCGTACATTTTTTTCTGCGAGAGGGAGAAGGTGGGTTGGTGCAAGGGACAGGTCTTGAGCTCCAAAAGACTCACAGGAGTCAAAGTGGGATACCCTCACCCAATCTATTAGGGGCACTCCAATCTGAAACTCAGCTGGCCTCGGGTATCCATGCGGGGATGTTGGGTACGAACGGGAAAATGCTTATGTATGATGTACGGTTTACTATGCATTTTTCATTGTGTAATCCACTGCATGGTTGCTACCCAAGCGAGGGCGTTGGGATTCTGCGAAGGGGAGAATGTAGCCCTGAGGTAAATTTTCTCTTTCTGGCCCCTCTCCGCGAGTGCCGTGAGGTAGCGGGTGCCGCCGGAGGCTTTGACGGATCCGCCGGCACTTCGCGAGGGTGGGGGCCAGAGCAGGGAGCAGATCGGGCCGTCGCTAGGGCCGCGATCGCGTTGCCACCGGCTCGGCGGCTAGGAGAGAGTGCGCCGCCATTGCGCGTAGGTTCGCGCATGCGCAGGAGGCGGCCAGCGCGCGATAGGACTCCAGGGCTAGGGAGAGGTCGCGCGAGAGTAGGGAAGAGGATAGGAAGGTTGAGGCGGCCATTAGGGGTTCGCGCATGCGCGAGGGAAGCGCGCACGCGGCCCCAATGCATTAGGCAGCCCCTGGGAACTACAATTCCCAGGAGGCTTAGGGAGGCAGAGGTCAGGTGCTCCCTAGTGGCCAATAGGGCTGAAGGAAGCTCAGCCCGGGAAAAGAGATACATTTCCCGGGCTTTGCAACAGTCAGTCAGGCAGAGGAGGAGGAAGGTGTAGGAAGGGTGCAGGGAGCGCGTGGCTCCTGCATCAGGTAAGGGTCCTCCCTAGATTCCCAGGCAGGCCCCAATTCCCGGGTAAAGGGTAGGGGGTAACTGAAGAGGGACGCCTTAACTAGGGAGGTGACCCTTGAGTGTGGAAGGTGCTGGTTTGGCAGTGCCGCAGCGGAGAGTGCTGTGGGCACTGTCAAAGAGGCACGGTGTGCTAGCAGTGTGTTTGCTGCGGGATCCAGGGGCTGTGTGTGATTGCAGCTGCCTGTGAGTAGTGTCGCTGTATGTGCTGGGCACAGTGCGTGCAGTGTGTGTGAAGTGTGGATCCCTGCAGGCTGACAGTGTGTGCGGTGTGTCAGCTGCAGGTGAGTTGGGAATAGCTAGTAGCAGTTACAGTTAGGACTGGGTAGCTAGGGGAAGGGGGGGCAGGTTATGTCCACAGGCCCTAGGAGTTTCCCTCAAGCCATCCCAGGTTGCGGTTCCTCAGGGACAGGCCCTAGGTTAGGGTTGCTGTCGCTCTAGCAGTGGTTAGTGATAGGGATAGCGGCGGTTGCTGTTCCCACGCGGTTGGTGTTGCCGTGATCCGGTTGCAGTTCCCGTTGAGCGGTGGGACCCTCGTTGGGGTCCACCGGCAGAGTACCTGGAAAGGATCAGACGGACGTCTGACCCTTTGAGAAGAAAGTTGCGGTCCCGAGCATCGGAGTGCTCGGAAGGTATCTTCATTATTATAAAGTGCACCAACTGGGCCCTAGCTTAATATAGTGACTGCGCAGTCACCCACGACCTTTCGCAGGATTGCGGGACATTGGGTGTGGGGTGATCACAGGACACTGGGTGGGGAATACCAGACATTGGGCTGAGGTGATGCGGATAGAGCATCCGGTTATGTTATGATGTTATGTACTGTGTTATGTGTTATTAAGTAAAGTGTTAGCTATTGTTTTATATCTACGTGTGTTATGGTATTTCTTATTCAGGGCTATCTTTCCTAACGGGGGATCCTGGGTAAGTGGAGGCGCTGCACCAGGTAATGGTAAGGGTTTCCCCAGGCTCCCAGCTAGCGGAGGCTCAGATCTCCTGGAGCCACACAGGTTATGCAGTACCAGTAGTCCTTTAGAGCAGGTGTGTTGCAGGGAAGGGACCGGTTAGACCACGAGGGGCCAACGTGATATTGGGTGGGTCGGCCGGTTCACAAAAAGGGTTACAAAAGTGTTAGTGTTTTATCTATGAGTGTTATTGTATTTCTTACCCAGGGCTATCTTTCATAACGGGGATCCTGGGTAAGTGGAGGCGCTGCACCAGGTAATGGTAAGGGTTTCCCCAGGCTCCCAGCTAGCGGAGGCTCAGATCTCCTGGAGCCACAGGTGTTATGCAGTACCAGTAGTCCCTTATAGCAGGTGTGTTGCAGGGAAAGGAACCGGTTAGACCACGAGGGGCCAATGTGAGATTGGGTGGGTCGGCCGGTTCACAAAAAGGGTTACACCTTATAGGTCTTAAAATGATACAATATAGAATCCTGACATTTTATGGTGTTTCTGAGTTGTTGTATTCACACTACTAGTTGCGTTCAATTCTACTGGTATCAAATGAAAAGAGTAATCATTTCAAGGTTTTTTTTGCTTTCTCTTTACATACCAAAACCCTGAAGGTGTTACAGAAAAAGTACAGTATCTTTCAAAGGCCAAAACAGGACAAACTCGGTGGGGGTTATATATAAAACTGTGGTAGTGCCAATCGATCTGAAACACCCACCTTAGTTGAAAGGAGTTTTCGTGTAATAATGCTCATATCAGCACTATCGGAGTTTAACTAATAACCCTCAGTGTACACAATTAAGGACATCATGAGTTTCATTAGATGCTCTTGTGGCCCATAAGGCCTTGCCCCTGCTGCCTGCTACAGCGTCCGCTGTGGCGGACGCTGCGCGCACGAGAGCCCTCCCCGCAATGGCGCCGGGCCCGCTGCGAGGGGGGGCCGCAGCGCTCGCGCGAGAGCTACTCCTGCTCTCAATAGAATTGAGAGCAGGAACTCGTGTCGAGCGGCTAGGCACGCCCCCCGGCGGTTCAGCCAATGAGGGCGAACCTGCCGGGTGACGTCATGGCCGCGCCTCCGTCACTCCTCCGCCACGCCCCCCCCCGGTCTCTGCTCCTGCAGTGAGCTGCAGGCCGGGGAATCGCCAGAACGCGCAGCCAAAAGCGCGGGCGCGCATTAGAGCGCCGTGACCGGGGCCTTAGCCTAACTCTTTCTAGCAAAAGACAAAAGCTAGCCTTAGAACAGGGGTGGCCAACTCTAGTCCTCAAGGGCCACCAATAGGTCAGGTTCTCAGGATATCCCTGCTTCAGCACAGGTGGCTCAATGAGTGGCTCAGTCAAAGACAGTCTCACAAATTACAGTCTTTGACAGAGCCACCTGTGCTGAAGCAGGGATATCCTAAGAACCTGACCTGTTGGTGGTAATTAAGCACTGGAGTTGGCCACCCCTGGTCTAGACATAACATAATTTTACACGGGTGAAAGATACATCTATAAAAGATATGAAGAAAACAGCTTTATATTACAAAGCTCATACCACCTATTCAATATGCTGAGAAGTCGGGTAGCACACAGTTAGCTAAGCCTTCAACATGAATACAATCTTATCATACTCTGTGCTGTGTGCTTCCCCAGTTCTCACTATGATCAATAGGGAGAAAAGCTTTCCGAATGAAGATATATTGTGTATTTTCTTTCTCAGAACAACATGAGGTCATGTACAGAAACTTAAATTCTATACCTCTAAGTCGCTAATATAAAACTATATTTTACAATCTATGCAGTAAATGTGGCACTGTGGATTAAATGGTTACCCTGCAGAACAATATTTCTGTCCGTTTGTTTTAAGGTGGTAGGCCAATCTTCCATTGATACAAAGTATTTCATCCAAAGTATAGAAATAATTTGCGGGAACACTTGTTAAAGCAAAATTAGTCAATTATTCCACTATGCGGATGTTGGAAATGTCATATTAGAAACACATACATTGACGACAGATAAGAACCATTTGGCCCACCTTGTCTGCCCATTTTCCTATCTGCTGTTCTTCATTAACAGGTCATTGTGTCTAACCCTCTATTTCTAGAAAGTATTGCTTTGCATGGCTCTGTATGTCTCTATAGCAGTACAGTACTTGAAGCAGCAGTCCAAGCTGCTGTTTTTGAATTTTATTTCCCTCCCCCCTTTAATATCAATACAATCCACACAATAATAAGCAATTAGCTAAGTTGCCGGTCGATCCGTTCTCCTGTGATCGATCGGCGAAGATTTGGCGCGGGGGTTCACTAAATGGCTGTCAGTGCAGCAGAAGAGGAGCAAAGATGCAAAGTTCTGTGGGGAAGATCATGTGACCAGGCAGTCACTAGATACAATTGGTCCACTGTTAGAGAGATGGCAGGGCTCAAAAAGGGTTGTGCCAGAGCCTGTTTCAGATGAGGAAGGGGATGGAACTTTGTAAATTGTTGAAACAAAAAAATGCTTGTTGCATTATAATACATGAAAAATATAATTTAGAGTTGATTTAAAAAAAAAAATGCTACGAGTATTTTCTCATAGTACAGAACTGATTTATTTAAAAAAACACACACATGCAGGATATTGCTTGGTCTTCAGCTTTAAGGCGTGTTAATCAATCCCTTAAAAGTTTAAAAGGCAAAATAATACATTGTTTTATTGGTCCCTAGTAGTAAATGTGTTGCATCTTTGTTTAAACTTGTTTAATTATACTGCATGAAGGATTCTAGTACAATCCACATCAAGTTCTACCAGTACTATGCTAGCACCAGTCATAATAGCACATCCTCACCCATACGCACATGGTTTGTACAATTTGTAAGTAAATAATGTATTTCTAGGAAACCATGAAACATGCACTGAAAGATACAGCTAGAAACTGGCACATAAATAAAATAGTCAAAAGGATTCCAAAAGATAAATCGCTTTATTTGTCTCCATCGTTGCGAAGATAAAAATGTGACCCACCAAAAAGCCAGGGCAAGGTCAGTTCAAAAAGCAAAAACAGGAAGAATGGTTGCACCTGCTACACAGGCAAAAGGGTGATTTGATGAGGCATGTTTCATGTACAATTCTTACATTCCACCATTTAAAAGAGATAATGGCAGAGCCACCGAGACAAACTTTGACAGATGAAAAGCTGAATTGTGCTTTTCAAGAAGGGAAAATAAGACATGCATTCCAGATGTTACATGGGTCATCGTATAATCAATGCGTTGTGCGACTACTGCAGGAACACGCCAGGTCCTCTGTCTACATTATCACTGCAATAAAGATGAGAACTGGGAAAGTCTGCTGTTGACAGAAAGTTTGCCTTCTCTGGTTGAATCAAGTGCATTTGTAAATATCCTGTTCCAGATGTTCAGGACTGTTCATATTAACGTGCTCCCTGCCTCTGGGCAACTAGTTAATCTCCGTCTAATAACATTGTAAAGTAACACATGCCCAATGTTTGGTTACACCTTATATACACACCTTATATATTGATGTTTGTACATGCGTGAAGTTTGATAACTTATTCACTCCACAAAAAAGAAAACATTCGTTTTTTTTACACGTGTCACACAGGTTCCCTGAGCCATTGTTATGACATTATATGGATATTAATATTTTGGGTGCCGATATACAAAGGGATTGGAGAAAGAGGAAAAGGATGACACAAGAAAGGCTAAGTATCAAGGCAAAAAAAGTTTCATTTGATGCACTAAATTATCTCTTGTTTCTATATTTGTCAATTGCAAGAGACCCATTAATCAGAGTCCACAGTTCAACTACTTCACAGCCATAAAGGAGTGGAAGCATTAGAATGTAATGTATCATAGTATAACTCTCATACATCCATAAACCCTCGAACATAGTACAGACGCGCGCGCGACAGAGCGCATGACGTCACGGCGCCTGTACTAAACGCCATGTGTGGCCTGCAGGGTTGCGCAACAGGAAAGGGGAGCATGGAAAGGGCTTGCCGTGATGTCACATGAGTGGTTCGCCCTCATTGGCTGAACCGATCACGTGACCCAGCCGTCGCACGGCAAAATAAAATTATTTTGTCTTGCCACGCATCGGCCGCCTCAGCATTCTCGTGCACATGCGATATATATATATATATATATATATTTATTAAGGTTATGGTGGGTAAAAAAAAGTGACAAAAACCCTCCACAGTAAAGCATAAAGCAACTGTAAATATTCCTGTATATTCATTTGCATGTCTTAGACAGGTCTGCAACCCTGTCTTTCACCATTATCACCCAGCACACAGCACTTCCACTGCAGCAAGGGATTCTGTGAAATGACATGCAAATGAGCACACAGTGCCACCTTTTATCTCAAGCTCACATTACATGAGCAACCCTAAGCCAATGCATGCTGCTTTAGACACAGCTTTTAAGCAAGGGCTTGGGAGATGCCTCCTACATGTGGGAGGAATTGTCACTCGATAGGTAGCAAATGACTGGAGCAACAAATGGGGAGAGGTAATTGACCCGTCAGATGATAGATTGCGGATGCAAACGTGGAAAAATTAGGCTGATATTGACCTCTATAGATGGAGGTGGGGGGTAAGCAAATAGCATAGGCAAGGGATTAAGGAATGGTCTCACCAAAGGATGTAACCGCGATGACCACAGGGGTCTCCGCGTCCCTCCGTCAGCACACCAACGAAATCACGCTGGAGATGAACATGTGATGCTGATCCGGGTAACACTGGAGACGCTTGAAGAAGTCGGCGCAACAGCTGGCAAAACGGCGTAGGTTCGCGTCATCAATGTCCGACAGCTGTCCTGTGAGAGGAGTGCCTAATCGCATGTGAGGAGTGAGAGCAACTATTTCAGTTATATTGGCGGAACAAAGTGGAAGGCTGCATTTGTCTGTCTGTCTGGCTGAATCTGAGTCTGACATCAAGCAGAGACACGAGTGAATATTCAATTTGAACAAATACAGCTGTCTTGTGTGAGGGGGTAATCCAGGAAGTGGAAGTGGAACAGCGTCTCCAGTGTTACATGTTCATCTCCAGCGTGATTTCGTTGGTGTGCTGACGGAGGGACGCGGAGACCCCTGTGGTCATCGCGGTTACATCCTTCGGTGAGACCATTCCTTAATCCCTTGCCTATGCTATTTGCTTACCCCCCACCTCCATCTATAGAGGTCAATATCAGCCTGATTTTTCCACGTTTGCATCCGCAATCTATCATCTGACGGGTCAATTACCTCTCCCCATTTGTTGCTCCAGTCATTTGCTACCCATCGAGTGACAATTCCTCCCACATCTCACTGCCTCCTACATTTGCGCTATTGGACATTTTTTGGTCATATTTCCCTTCTTTTTTATTTTCAAGAGTACTCTTGTTTTTTATTGTCATATATTGTGTTTATTGTGTCTATTGGCATCATTGTATTTGTTTTAATCTGTTCAGTCACCTTGCCTTCCTTGCTTAATCAATAAATGTTCCTGTTTTTTATTGCTATACAGGATTGCGCCTTTTTTCTTTCATCTATATATATATATAATCTGAAGAACTACCTAACTACCTTTTAATCACAGTTGTTACTGTGTACTTACTGGACTTTCTGTATACAGAGGACTTAAAATGTGGTTAAATCGACACTGATGAGAGATACATATTTGGCTGAATTTTCACATCATGTAACTTTAATTAAATGCTTTGTCAACTGTTGAAATGTTGCGTGTGACTTCAATACTACAAAGAGGTCAAAGTTATGTGACAGCTGGAGTGCTTTGAAGAGGGAAAAAACTAATTGAAAGGGTTAATCCATGTTGTGAGCGTTCTGTCATTGTGTTCCCCTGAGACACTATCTGTCAGCATCTAAATGATTCTCCCAGGGGCCAGCAGCTGCTGACCATAGCCACTGTGTTAAGAAGGGCACTATTTCATTCTCTCAAATTATTTTTGATTTCCAAAAAGCTTTCTACCTTCATTTCTAAAACGATCATATTTCACTTCACAAAAAATGGAGATGTTGGGTACAATTCATTATCGTAAATTATTTCAGGTGACAACGAGTTTAGATGCTATTTAGGAGTAAAACAGTATCAATGAGTGTACTGTCGCTGACTTACAAAGGTTTGATTGAGCTTTTTCACTCTTTTATAGAAAATCCGTCCAATTAAAAATGGCAAGAGAATGAAGGTTAGGCTGCACTTATAGTGACGGCGATGGCGACGCGACGTCACGGCAAAACAAATGTATTTGTATGATCGCTGGCAGTCAAGTGTATTAGATTTTTGCAGCGACCGCAGCGTGACGTCACCGTCGCGTCGCTGTCGCCGGTGACAGCACTATAAGCGCAGCCTAAGGAAGGATTAAGAGTGAATGCACCTTTAGAGTTTGCCAAGATGAACTCACCTTGTTAATGCAGAATCTGTTGTCTTTTTCATGAAAGTGCTCAAGACACTTTGTATTGTGTTTGTCAACAATGGAGTTGAAGAATTTATTGATGTTCTTTACAGACACTGCACAGACAGCAGATCTGTTTGCTGCTTCAGAAGAATCTGGTTTGCTTTGGGCAAATACAGCATACAGGATATCGTCATTTGGATCAACATCCATCTCCTCTGCCAAAGCCTTACCTGGCTTGCTTAGGTATGCCGCTTGTATAAGATTGAAGACCTCTTTTCCGTCAGATCTCTTTCTCCGTTTTTCTGTAAAAATACACTCCAGGGGCATCTCCATGTAGGAGCGCAGCTCTGAGTCCGAAGAACAGAACCTGACGATTCTAGTGTGAAAGTCTTGAGAACCAAGGGACACTCGCTGCACGGTTAGAAAGTAAACAAAGTTGTTGCTTTCAAAGGTATAAACATATCTAATTGGGTACGAATCTCTGAACTGGGGCAGAACATCCAAGTATGACTGATCTGTGAGAAACTCAAATCCATCTTGTGTCTCTTTTAGTCTTCGAACTGACATGGAATGAAGACCAGGCTGAGGTCCAGTTGAAGAAGGTATGATGGTATTACCAACAAAAAACTTCACAAACCTGTCCTTTTCTGTTATAAGGACCTTGCTTCCTGAAGCACTAACAACGCAGTCTGGACATCTGTCTGTATCTTCTTTTACCTGTGAAGAGTACAGACAATAAACCTCACTTGTAATATCCCAGGGTTTATCAGGATTGAGTACATGACGTTGACATGCACCTCTATGCACACTCCCACAGCTAATGAGTTGATCATCATAGAACGTTTCAACAAGCAGAGCCATGTTCACATTATCTCTCCAGGTGCTATTTGATGAATGTCCATTATCCTTGCACATTTTACATGGCAAACAATCTGGGTGGTCCAACACGGGTCCGGTTTTATACTCTGAAAGTTTACTAAGATTTTCATTTAGAACATAGATCTTGTTCACTGCTCCCACATATACATAGCCATCATGAAGAAGGATATTTTGTATTGGTGTATCTGTGGTGAAGTTCAGGAGGTTGTACTTCATATTCACATTCATCTCTGACAGTGTGGAAGCTTCCTCACATTGTCCTGTGCATTTCTGCACCAAGCCAAAGAGTAATATAAGAATAGAGATGACTGGAACAGTTACAGACATGTTGATGTAAAGTACCTGCAGGAAGGTGATCAAAAAGAAAGAAGAATTAGTATTGTTACTCTAGATACTAACAATATAAATAATTGTAATGTCTAGACAGCATAATCAGCTAACTATACTTAACAAAGATATAATGACTGAAAGAAAAGAGAAATCCTGAACATATTTTTCTTTGTCTTTAGCTCTGCACAACAAAATAAAGATATTTAGCTTGCGCTTGGTATTAAACAAAGGTCTCCGGTCTCTCATGTGAAGAGAAGTAAATCTAATTTTATCTGTGCATTGATTAACATTACAAACCTAGCACATTTCTTTTATGCTCCATTTCAATGGCATTGTTTGATGTGGCTCAGACTGATGACCAGGGTGATATTTCAGACTCTCTGAGTGATCAAGTAAATGACCTGTGGCTGCATGGGCTTTAGTGCCACAAACATATTCTGAGTCACACATCATATTGTTCTACTAATAGGACGCTACAGTCGTTGAGCTAAAATTAACCTTTTGCTGAAATAAAACAATCATACAATGTAAGACGAAAAGAGCCAGATGTTGTTTATAAGCGTTAGAGAAAAAAAATATAATTATCGCACAAATATTGTTACTGGCTAAAGATTGCTCATGTCTACATTAGCTCACAGACATCCATAAAGAACAAATGTCAAAGCAAAAAAGGTTAAACCATAATGGGATTATTTTATTCCTTCTAATATAAGCATTATTGTGACACCAATTAATTATAAAGGTATCGTTTAAGTTGTGATGAGTTATTTAATTTAAAAGAATACTAATGCACTAATAAACACACTAAGATAATTTCACAGAGTCCTAATAAAATAAAATTATCTGACATTGTCTGAGCCGCCACAAAATCATCCAATCTGCTCTGAATTCCCTGTTGAAAGAGGTTACGTTTCCAAACATGATTGGGAAGGTTTGTCCACTTAGTTAACTTCTATAGTGTGGATATGCCACACCAGCAACAGTACATTGCGTGACAATATCTACGTTTAATAACCACTTTTGTGCCACAGGGGCCCGTACCGTACTGCTGCCTCCCCCCACACCCCACCACCCCCCCTTGCTGGAAAAGAAGATAAAGAAACACTGCATATTTAAAAACATACTTTTGTTAAAAAAAAAATTATATTTATTTATATTCTCTCTCTCTCTCTCTCTCTCTCTCTCTCTCTCTCTCTCTCTCTCTCTCTCTCTCTCTCTCTCTCTCTCTCTCTCTCGCTCTCTCTTTCAAACAGATATAACAATGCTGATAGCAAAGGTTTCGCTGATAGCAAAGGTTTCCCTATCTTTGGGACATTTGTTACAAGTTTCATTTCTTAGGTTGCCTATGAATGGGGACATGTTTGTCAATCAAATGTTTTCTTTACCCTTATCCCATCCTGTCCTTATCAGAAAACCAATAAAGTTAAGGTGTGGGGTGAGAGTGCTGCACCTGCTGATCATAGCGTAACATCACACAAAAGGGAGTACACAGAGGAAACCAAACTACTCCCAATAAAAACTTAAAAACATTATTTGAAAATACTTATATGTGTCAGACATGTCAGTGAAATTAGTTCATTTGGTTATAGGCAGGGCTGATATTCAGCCAGCATGTGCCTCGGTGTTAAAATGTTTACCGATTGTGAGAACCAGTGAATATTTTTACCCTCCCCTGCAGTACCTTTGTCCGCTGAGGGTCTGGAGCGCTGCACTATGGATTTGTGGGGTGCAATTATTCAGTGCTCGGTGGTGATTGACAGCCACTGAGCAATGAAAACCCAAGCCCCACAATTCATAGTGCAGTGTAGTATGTGGAGGAGCAGATCCGACAGCAGTGGGCAGCGCGCAGAGGGAGGACCTGCAGGGGAAGTGCACAGGGTACTGCTGCAGATAACAGGGAGGAAGAGTGTGTGTTTGTCAGTGTCAGAATGGGAGTGAAGTGTGTGGGAGAGAGGGGGGGGGGGTAAGTGTGTGGGAGAGGGGGGGTAAGTGTGTGGGAGAGGAGGGAAGTTTGTGAGAGAGATGGGGGAGGGAAAGAGGGAGGTGGGGAAGTGTATGAGAGAGGGGGTAAGTGTATGAGAGAGGGGAGGAAAGTGTGTGAGAGAGAGGGGGAAGTGTGTGATAAAGAGGGGGGGAAGTGTGTGAAAGAGGGAGGGGGAAGTGTGAGAGAGAGGGGGGGAAGTGTATGAGGGGGGAAGTGTATGAGAGTGGGGAAGTGTGTGTGAGAAAGGCGGGAAGTGTGTGAGATGGAGGGGGAAGTGTGTGAGATGGAGGGGGAAGTGTATGAGAGAGCGGGGGGGGGGGGGGTGTATGAGAGAGCGGGGGGGGGTGTATGAGAGAGGGAGGGGCGATGTGTGTGTGTCTGTGTGTGTGTGTGAGAGAGAGGGGGGAAGTGTGTGAGAGAGGGGGGAGTAGTTGTATGAGAGAGGGGGGAGTAGGTGTATGAGAGAGGGGGAGTAGGTGTATGAGAGAGGGGGAAGTGTGACTGAGAGAGGGGGGATATGTGAGAGAGGGGGAGTAGGTGTATGTGAGAGGGGGAAGTGTGACTGAGAGAGGGGGGTGTGTGAGAGAGGGGGGAAGTGTATGAGAGAGAGGGGGAGGGAAGTGTGAGAGAGAGGGGGGAGTGATTTTTTACATTTTTATTTAAAAAATAGACACTTTAGTAGACATATTGATTTGTATCAGCATGATTGTCTACATTCTTTTGCTTTTACTGCACGTCTTTATTAAAAGGAAATTGTACATACACACAGCCCCCTTCTATACACACAAACACACACACACACACAAACACACACACACACACACACACACACACACACACACACACACACACACACACACACACACACACACACACACACACACACACACACACACACACACACACACACACACACACACTGCAGCCCCCCCCCCCCCTCAATACACATAAAACACTCTGCAACCCCCTATCTATATACACAAACACTCTGCAGTCCGGGCCATCTTAACAACATTAGGGGCCCCCGGGCAAAGCGGTGCACAGGGTCCTGCCTACACTGTTGCTCCCAGCCTCCCACACGCTCACTAGCAGCAGCAGGCACCGGAAGTGCTGCACTGCTAGGCTGCGAGCGGTTGTGATGCGAGCCGGGTGGGCGGAGAGCGAGCAGAGCCGAGGTGTCGGGCGGGGGGAGAGCGAGCAGAGCCGGGGTGCCGGGCGGGGGGAGAGCGAGCAGAGCCGAGGTGTCGGGCGGGGGGAGAGCGAGCAGAGCCGGGGTGTCGGGCGGGGGGAGAGCGAGCAGAGCCGGAGAGCCGGGGGAGAGCGAGTAGGTAGGGTTGCCAGGTGGCTTGTCCAAAAATACTGAACACAATGGTGACAGGTGCAACGCACTCGAGAATCGTTGGTGGGGAAGAATGTCATTTATAAATGACCTGACTGTTATGTCATTTGTTCTAAATTTCACTCCAAGTATTCACCAATTTGCACCAATTTTTATTCTATTTCGTAAAAAATCTGGGGAGGAGTCTTGGGAGGGAGCACCCTTCCGAGGATTATTTTAGGAAATAGAATATGAAATAGTGCAAATTGGTGCATGCTTGGAGTGAAATTTAGAACAAATGACGTAATGGTCAGATCATTTATAAATAACTGACCTTCAGTCATACTGTACATGGCGAGCAATACTGATCTTACTACTCCTCCCACAAATTCCAACATTGTTGCACCCCCTCCTCATCCTCTCTCTCCCCCCTTGTCCTCTCACCCTCCCACCCCCCTTGTCCTCTCACCCTCCCACCCCCCCTTGTCCTCTCACCCCCCCTTGTCCTCTCACCCCCTCCCTTCATCCTCTCTCACCCCCTCCCTTCATCCTCTCACCCCCTCCCTTCATCCTCTGTTACCCCAAACCCTTCATCCTCTCACCCCCCCCCCCCACTCCCTGTCATTATCAGTACAGTAGCTTTCAAATGTAGACTTCAAAATCCAGCTTTAAATTGCATATTAAATCACACCATTGAATAAGTAACCTGCTCTGCCTTCTTGGGGATGATCTGTAAGTAAGAGTGCTGCAGAGATTGCAATGCTGCTGTGATGAGAGCTGAGTTATGGAGCCTTTCTGAGAATTTACAATGGTGGTTATTTTTAATAGATCTTGAAAATGGGAAGACTGTTAGTATAGTAAAAGAAAAGTAAGGGGAGTGAGCAATTAAACAAAGTTGCCAGTACTGTATGTCATCACACACACACACACACACACACACACACACACACACACACACACACACACACACACACACACACACACACACACACACACACACACACACACACACACACACACAGATATTCACTCACTCAAACACTCACTCAAACACACACACACTGAGGCACACATATATACTGGCAGGACACAGGACACAGACAGAAGGACAGACACACTGAGACACACACACATTGAGACACACACACACACACTGAGATACACACACACTGAGACATGCAATCACTCAAACACTCACTCAAACACACACACTGAGGCACACACATATATACTGGCAGGACACAGGACACAGACAGAAAGACAGACACATTGAGACACACAGATACACACACACTGAGACACACACACACAGATAGACAGATACACACATATACAGACAGGACACAGATGGACAGACACACTGAGACATACACACACAGCCTCACCTCTCTGCTGCATGCTTTTCCTCCGCTCTTTGGCTCCACCCCCCAGGCTCCTGCCACCTCCCGATTGGCTGAATTACACAGCAGCAACCAATCAGAAGCTGCCCAGCCCCCTAGCAGCAGCAGCCCTGCTCTATCCCATGTCCGGTATTATCTCTAATATTTTACCGGACAGGTTAACCAAATACCGGACACCTGGCAACCCTAAGAGCGAGCCGGGGTGCCGGGCGGGAGGAGAGAGAGCGGAGCCGGGGTGCCGGGCAGGGGGATAGCATTGATGGGTACGCATGGGCCTTATGCTGTGGGGCCCCTGGGCAACTGCCCAGCGTGCCCATACGTTAAGACGGACGGCCCTGTCTGCAGTCCCGCCCTACACATTCTGCAGCCCCCTCCTCTACAACCACAAAACACACTGCAGCCCTCGTCTACCCACTACACTCACAAAACACCCACACAGCAGCCCCCTACTACACCCACAAACACACGGCAGCCCCTGTAAACCCACAAAACTGCAGACACACACACCAAAACACACCCTGCAGCCGTCCTCCACCCTCTACTAATTTTGTCAAATTGGATGTAGCATTGGGTTTCCCTGTCTTTTGTTATATACATTTGCCACGCTCAGTAGCACTCCTTTTGTCACCCACCCACACACACACACAGCAGCCCCCTCTACACCCACAAAACACAGACCAACAAAACAGACTACTGCCCCCCTCTACATCCACAAAACACACAGCAGCAGCACCCCTCTACACCCACTGCAGACCCCTGTAAACCCACACACTGCAGACACACACACACACACCAACAAAACACTCTGCAC
Source organism: Ascaphus truei (assembly GCF_040206685.1). Lineage (NCBI taxonomy): Eukaryota > Metazoa > Chordata > Amphibia > Anura > Ascaphidae > Ascaphus > Ascaphus truei. The sequence continues at coordinate 67,544,682 of NC_134487.1, forward strand.
CCCTCCTCCACCCATAAAACACACAGCAGACACACACAAACAAACAAACAAACCAACAAAACAGACTCTGCTGCCCCCTCTACACCCACAAAACACACACCAACAGAAGACACACACACACACCGATAAAACACTGCTGGCCCCCTCTATATCCACAAAACACACACAAACCTTTCCCCTCACTCTCTTGCGCTGAGCTCTCTGCAGGCAGGGCGGGGGAGGAGTCAGTGCCTTGCTGGTGCCTCCTGTCCAATCACCTCCCCTGTCTAAGAGCTGATCTCACTCTTTGTGAATAAGAACTGAAAGCTGATTGGCTGAAAAACTTGGCAGGGTGCCAAAAATTCCAGGCGTTTACTGATTGGATAATGCCCAGAATTTTAACCAATCAGAGAACAGGGATTTCAACAATGCCTGGAATTTACTGTATTTACCCTTACACACAAACACACACACACTCCCTTACCTTATCACTAAGGCTGCGTCCATACTGTGTGCCACCGTGCGCACGCAGCACGAACAAACGGCGGCACCTCAATGAGGCAGGCCATAGAGAGCGCAACCGCAATTTTGCGTTTGTCGCGCGCCGGCCGGATCATGTGGGCGGCTCACCCAATGAGGGTAAACCAGCCTCGTGAGGTCACGGCCCTGTCTCCGCCATGCCACCCCGTCGCGCGAGTCATAGAATTCCCAAAGACCACAGATTGCAGAAGCTACAGGCGCGCGCGACGCCATGCGTTCCGCCTCCCGCGCCTATATCCGAGGTCTTAGGCTGAGTCCCCGCTGGCGCTTGCGCGGTTACCTCTTTGCATGTGAGTCTTCACGCCCACGCAGCGCGCACTCATGCGCGGGCACGCACGCTCTCCCAAGCTTGGTGCTTGGGGTTGACAAGGGAGTTTGACTTTGGAGCGCAAAGAAGGGTCTCGCAAATGGTGAGAGAGAGGCAGTGTAGGCTGAGCTCCTGCTCTAAAATTATTGCAGGACAGCAAACGCTCATGCTTAAAGAGTTGGTGACGTCACCACTCTCAATCATGAGCACGGTCAGCCAGGGAGAGAAGGAGCTGCATGAGCTGTGCAGCACCACCTAATGGCAGGAGGAGACATTGAGCTGCAGCTGCTCCTATCTCTGCTCACAACTGGGACATTGCAATGATTGTCGGGACACCAGATAGTAACTTAAAAACCGGGACAGTCCCACTCCAAGCAAAACCGGTACATCTGGTCACCCCAGAGAGAAGGGAAGTGTGCGTGAGGTAGGGGGAGAAGTGTGTGTGAGAGAAAGGAGAAGTGTGTGAGAGAGGGGGGAAATGTGTGGGAGGGCGATAAGTGTGTGAGAAAAAGAGGGAGAAGTGTGTGTATGTGAGGGAGGAAGTGTGTGAGAGGGGGGAGTGTTTGAGACAGGAGGGGGAGAAGCGTGTAAGAGAGGTGTGTATGTGTAAGAAGGTGTGAAGTATGAGGAGAGTGGTGGGAGAGAGAAAGAGAGAGCGGAGTACAGAGAGGGGCAGAGAGAGAGGGGTGAGAAAAAGAGAGAAGGAAGAGAGAAGGGGAGAGGGCAGAGAGAGGGGGAGAAAAGAAGAAGGAAGAGAGAAGGGGGAGGGGGCAGAGAGAGAGAGAGAGGGGATGGGAGAGGGAGAGAGGGGAGAAATATGTGTGGGAATTAATAATACGCTAATATAAATTGCGCTGTACTGCACCATATGCACCACTATCCTTTCCTGGCACCGCACCATGTGCACCACTATCCTTTCCTGGCACCGCACCATATGCACCACTTTGCTTTTCTGGCATCACACCATATGCACCACTATGCTTTCCTGGCACCGCATCATGTGCACCACTATGCTTTCCTGGCACTGCACCATATGCACCACTATCCTTTCCTGGCACCGCATCATGTGCACCACTATGCTTTCCTGGCATCACACCATATGCACCACTATGCGTTCTTGGCACCGCACCATGTGCACCACTATGTGTTCCTGGCACTGCACCATGTGCACCACATGCACCACTATGTGTTCTTGGCACCGCACCATATGCACCACTATGTGTTCCTGGCACCGCACCATAAGCACCAATATGCCTTCCTGGTACAGCACCATGTGCACCACTATGCTTTCCTGGCACCGCACCATGTGCACCACAATGCGTTCCTGGCACTGCACCATATGCACCACTATGCGTTCCTGAGCACTGCACCAATGTGCACCACATGCACCACTATGCTTTCCTAGCACCGCACCATGTGCCCCACTATGTGTTCCTGGCACCGCACCATAAGCACCAATATGCCTTCCTGGGACCGCACCATATGCACCACTATGCCTTTCTGGCACCGCACCATATGCACCACTATGCCTTCCTGGGACCGCACCATATGCAACACTGTGTTCCTGGCACCGCACCATATGCACCACTATGCGTTCCTGGCACCGCACCATGTGCACCACTATGCGTTCCTGGCACCGCACCATATGCACCACTATGCGTTCCTGGCACCGCACCATGTGCACCACTATGTGTTCCTGGCACCGCACCATAAGCACCAATATGCCTTCCTGGCACCGCACCATATGCACCACTATGCGTTCCTGGTACTGCACTGTATGCACCACTATGTGTTCCTAGCACTGCACCATATGCACCACTATGTGTTCCTAGCACCGCACCATGTGCACCTCTATGTGTTCCTGGCATCGCACCATATGCACCACTATGCGTTCCTGGCACCGCACCATATGCACCACTATGCTTTCCTGGCACCGCACCATATGCACCTCTATGTGTTCCTGGCAATGCACCATGTGCACCTCTATGCCTTCCTGGCACCGCACCATGTGCACCTCGATGCCTTCCTGGCACCGCACCATATGCACCACTATGCCTTCCTGGTACTGCACCATATGCACCCCTATGTGTTCCTGGTACTGCACCATATGCACCACTATGCGTTCCTGGCACTGCACCATATGCACCACTATGCGTTCCTGGCACTGCACCATATGCACCTCTATGCCTTCCTGGCACTGAACCATCTGCACCACAATGTGTTCCTGGCACCGCACCATATGCACCACTATGCGTTCCTGGCACTGCACCATATGCATCACTATGCATTCCTGGCACTGCACTATATGCACCACTATGCCTTTCTGGCACCGCACTGAATGCACCATTATGGACCGCACCATTATGGACCACCCCATTATGCACCGCACCATGTGCACCAGTATGCCTTCCTGGCACTGCACCATGCTGGCACCGCACCAAACCTGTTAAAAATTGGAATATCACCCCTGCTCATAGGTCAACGTAAACTAAAAAGCAATTATATATTTCATATAAGAATAGACGATTACTTTGAAACCATTTTGAAAATTTGTAAGCAATGTGAATTGAGACTAAATTGGAGTTGTTTTAGTTTGATCATCTCTGCTACAACTTTAAAGGAGAATTCATTAAACTGTGATAGTGCCGATTGGGTCGCTTTCACACATTGACCCATTGACTTCAATACACACCCCTCTATGTATTAATGAAAAAAAACAATAATATTGCTTTAAATTAGATTTTCTTCTCTTTATTACACTTGGTGCAGCGTTGTTCCTGCATATTTGCTCAAGGTTTGCTTCTTCCTAAGGCCTCGGACACGCTTACCGCTGGCGTGCTGAGGCGCGCTGAGGCTCAGGGAAAGCGGGTGCTTTCTCTGGCCTTGCGGTTGCTTACCGCAAGCGCTCTCAGCAGCCGTCAGGGGGCGGTCCGGGGGCGGGCGCGTCACTGGCCGGGGGCGGGCCAGTGACGTCACGGAGCTGGTTCGCCCTCATTGGGCGAACCGCTCACGTGACCGGCCTGTCTCGCCGGCAAGCGGGGGAATTTTAAATTCCCCTAAGACCTGCGCTTCCGCAAGCGTGCGGAAGCGCAGGTGAGCCCCTACTAAAGCCGCTCTAATTGCGGCTGTAGGGGCTCAGTGCTGAGCGGGAGCGCGCGTCAGCACGCTTCCGCCAGGAAGCGCCAAACATGGCCAAGGCCTTACACCCATTAAAGACTCTACCAACAGTAACACAACAGTATCATTATTGCATAGACAAGTCAGGCTGCTTTCCTTGCACAAGAAATAACTCTGCAGCAATTCCCAAGTCAGGGTGATCAGATATGAGGTATAAAGCAGAAAATGAACAAGCTTTTACAGTATTTCCCCAAATTAGAAAAAAAAAACACTTTTATGTTACACAGATGTATGTTACTGAAATGTAAAATGTTTTGTAATTAGTAAACGTGTGTCTATATACTGTTTATTGTTGCTTCCTCTGGATCTATGCAACTCAGTAGAAATGCTGAGGCAGAATTAAAGTCCAAATCCGCAGAACATTGGGATACATATGTACAGGCGGAGGAGATACAGCATGAGTGTCAGTAACAGAGCAGTAGTTATATTAGTGATAATACACTGGAACAGACAGCGAGCGACACACACCTCTGTCTAAGAATCAGCTCATCAGGGAGATTCAACCTGGCCATAAATACATTGAAGGAGAGCATTCTATGCACTAAGGAAACAGCTGTACCACTTCAAACCACCAATAAGAGTCTGGATGAAAACCTTCAACAGCATCATCACTACCATCCTTCTGCATGGCGGTGAGGTGTGGGGTCCTGTGACATACCGAGACTTCACAAAATGTGATATCAGCCCAACCGAAATACTGCATCTGGAATTCCGCAAACACCTCCAAGTACACATGATACATCAAACAGTGCATGTCGCCCTGAGTGGGCTGCTTTCCTCTACTGCTCACTGTACAAAAGAGAGCCTGGAAATACTGGGTTCACCTAAATAACAGCCATCCAGTGTCTTACTGCTACAGAATAATAAAAGCCAGGAGCTCCTCACTAAACCCTGTGCCATCAAACAACTTGTCCTCTCACTCTCAGAACAAAACTACTCCCAGATGAACACTCTGCCAAAAAACAAGTCAACTCAATCGCCAGCGAAATGAAGGAACAGTATATGACAATGTGAGAAACTAATACCCAGTACTTAAAGAAGCAGGAAACCTATTACAGCCTACAGAGAGATTGTACCCTGACACCCTACCTACAGAAGGTAAATGACCCAAAGTGAGACAGATCGTGTCCCAGCACAGAATGAGGCACCCACAGCCTGGAAATAGAAAGAGGCAGAGGCAGACACAGAACAGGAAGCCCAGAGAGCTGAGACTGTGCCAGCGATGGGAGCTAGGACAGGTAGAAGATGTAACACACTTCCTGCTGCGCTGGACAAAATAGTCTGAAGTGAGGAGTACAAACCTGGAGGAAACTCATTGCTCTTATCCAGAACTTTAATAATATAGAAGAGAACCAAAAATAGCGTTCCTCCTAAGACAAGACGATACCACAACAGAACTGGCTGCACACTATATCAGCACCTGTTACAGGCTGAGAGATGCCCACTAAAACCCACATCCGTGTGTAACTGTTACCCATGTACCGTGTAAACTTTAAACCCGACCCCCTGTTATTCATGCTTTGGCAATAGTGCAATGTTTTTCTGCCATGCCAATACAGCAGATTTGATTTGATATTAATAATGATATGTAGCTAAGAACTAATGTATGAAGGATAACTGGAAAATCATATACATGGTATATCTACTTTCACCTACATCATTTCTTTTAAACTTTCAATTGGCAAACATTAAAAAGAAATGGAGGCTTTCACTATGGTAGTTCAATTTCAGTTTTATATACAGATAATACATACCCAGTCTCTGATGTTTTCATGTTTTATGATTCTGAGAAGGAAAACCAGCTGCTTTGAATCATTTACAGAATACTGAATATTTCACCAAAATGTCTGTATTTGCATAAAAAGCTCACCTGTCTGTGTGTTGCGAGCTACTCCTTGGATAAACAGAACCCGAGGCTGTATAATGAAAGGTGTAGTTCAAAATACTCTGTAGTCTAACCTGGAGGAAAACGGTAAAGGGTGAATTTGCCTACTAGGGAATTATACTATACTATAATTCTGCTATAATTACTGGCACTTTGTGGGATCATGTACAAATCCCCCTTTATCCTTCTGCCCCTGGAATTTCTCAGGATGAACTTGAAAATAAGATGCAAGGCATCTGTTTCACTGTGAAATTGATGTATTTTGAACAGGTGTCTCTAAGTATCAGTGAATCAAGATATGTTGTTCCTTTTCACCTTTCATGCTATCCTAGGATTTGGGGAGTGGAGATGATGTAGTCGTACAAAGGGGGTAACAGGGCACACATATCACACATCAATAGGATGCAGGGATTTTGTCTCCCTTAATTTTAAGACAAGAAATGTCAGGTCAGAGGTGGAATACATTTTAGCCTCACTATTACATATTCATAATAGAAGAAATATAGCATCAAATTACACACCTACTAAAAATAATATTTTTTTCTTATGTAGCACTGACAGGGTTATACATAGAATTTCACGGGCACGAGGAGCGTCTACACTAAAGAGCTGACACTCTAAAGTTGGCACCTGAAGTACAAGGCTGTGAAGTGACTTGCTCAAAGTCACGAGTATTGGAACTGGATTCACCAGCTTTCAAGGCAAAGTCCTTACCAATTAGCTATTCCATCACTGCATGCCAACAACATCTATATCTTCAAACTTTTAACCGACCTAGCTGTGTGTGTCAGGCAAACAACTTAGTTCCTATAACTGCATTTCTCTGTTTGCTTTGCAGATAATTATATACAACCTGCAGCTTGGTTTGTGAAGGCATTGAGGAAAACATACATTGCAAGACTTTACTATGGGGTGCTGTTCTATTCAAATGAAGGTATCTTCCAACACCTAAAAGGTGTCTTGCAGAATAGCACCACTTAGTAAATATCGCCCTAAATCCCTCATGCCCTTATTCTGTAAAGTGTGAGACCCCCAGTGACATCAATGGGTGTTTCTGTCCACCAGCCCCACATAGGCGCTATTCGCAATTTACAGAATAAGGGACTCATCTTTCAAGTGAATAATTGGTTGTAAGGTGCAAAAAGGTATTTTGGGGGAAAGCGCTGCTTAGTAAATATGGGACATCCTATTTTCTGGATAATGTGGGGATCGGACCCACATTTATGAAAAAAGTGAGATTTTGGGGTTCAGGATTGAAAGGAAATAAAAATATATTTATAAAATATGAAAACAATATCAGGGAAACCTTTGAAGATATTGATGCTGGCAATCGGTGACACATTCTTACAATGATGAATGAAACCTGACAGGCATAGTCCACCGTTAGCTTTGTCCCTACAACAACACCGTCTTTATTGAGATAATGCAAAAATGAAGTCTCCCTTAATTATGCATATATTAGCTAATGAGCTCATAAAATTAACATTAATTCCCATGCTTCATATCTATTGTAAGCAAACAGCATTCAACAAATATAAGGGGAAAAAAGAAAGCCTGTTTATTAAAAGAAACAATGGAACTATAAAACGTTACAGCTTTGTAACGACTACAACTAAAGATTGTTTTGTTAGCCGAGTATAATACGTGGTTTATTTTACACTTAACATCTTACTGCAGTCACTGGAGAATGTGACAACCCAAAGCTATAGAAACATTGTAAACAAACAAGGGCTTGTGCTGTTACAATACAATGACCTTCGCTGTGTGGCCTCTTGTCAGCTGCAGTTGATTGGCAAAATAAGTCTGTGCCCTTAAGAAAAAAGAAAAGATTAAGCAATGTGTCTGATAAGCAGATCAAACAATACGCGCTACTATATTTTTTTCTTTGTTTAACTGCTGGATTTGAAGAAGCAAAACAATTCATACAAGAACTACCTAATCTACCTTGTAGAACTAGGGATTCAAACTATATACTCATGGGCTTCTGTATAAATCCATATATTGTACGTTTTGAAGTAGGGCCACTGTTTTAACGGATGTTGCAAGTAGATCAATGTCCACTCAGTTGTGTAGCAGTTTATTGAGCTCATGTTCCATCAGCCACGCACTGTTCTTATTGACAAGTGAATTACATGTGCAGCCAGCAATGTATCATCCAATAAATTAGTAAGCATCATTTAAATATATATATTTCTCGCTTCATGAAAAAGCACCATTCTCAACTTTTTTGCATATTATATAAAAAATGCATTCTCCCCACCTTTGCTCAATGTAGTCTGTAGTGCAAAAGAATGATTATCATGCATTTGCTGTTTTTTTGCTATATTCCCAATATACTTTTTGTGCATTTTATCAGCCGACTATCACCTATAAGGAAAAGCATTATTATATGTTTTGCAATGTGTAAATGCAGTTACACATTTATATATTTCATCATACCGCGTATCATACCGGGGAAACATTTTGTTTTACTACACTGAAAAAACAAACACATCATTTCTTTTATACTTGTCGGATAGCTTGACTAACAGTATGACAGATAATTAACATCTTCAATAATTTGAAAAGAGGTAGCGTTATTAATCATCCGAAGACATGCATTTAAATTCCTCCATTCTTCATTGTATTTAATGCAGCAGTCTGACATTTTAATTGATTTACAATACAAGTAGGACAAGCTGTTTTATATGAAAACAATAGAACAATACAGTGTTTACTGCGTATTCATATTGAAATGAATGTAAACCACATAACTGAAAGGTTTCCTAGCTTCAACAGTTTGAAACAATTGAATGTAGGTTAATGGAAGTCAGCAATGTGTTATTGGCCTTTCCTACCGGGAGAGGGTTAATATTTTATTGGAGATGAAACCCTGACCAGTCCTATTACTAGGCTCTAACTAGACTCTCTCTGTTGTCACTTTCATATTGTGCGTCACCTGGCTGGCACACCACAGCACATAGCTGGAATAGCATAACTTCATTTACTTTCAGGGCAACATTGAGTATGTGACCTTTTTTTTCTTCCATGTCCTGTATCAGTTATTATTTATTGCTCTTAGCTTTATTCATTCTCATGCCCATTTATAACACCGCTTCTGCCTAGCAACTTGTTTTGCTGCAGATGGAGTCGGGATTAAATGAAAACGCACTGTCAAGTAGGGTTTTGCTTTTCTACCATTTTTTTTTTGATTAGTAACGTTGGTCCTTATGGAATAAAGTGTGAGAGCACAGATCCGACACTATCAAACTTTATAGAATAAGGCCCGTAGTTAATGAAAAAAGGATGTAGATAGAAACACAGTACCAGAATCCAGCCTCCCATCAACATGGATGCCTGTTCTGCAGTATATATGGCTACTATGAACAACCCTACTGGTATAATGAGCACTCATGATGCTGAAGTTTACTTGGCCACAGGTGCACGACCAGCTATATCTTCTGCAATGGGGAATCAGCAAAATCCATGACCCAAGAAATGAAGGCACTTTATGAGTCCCAATAAATAAAAAAAAAAAAAAAAAATATTAGTTAAAACATGATATTTTTTTTAACTAATAAATAGCTTTTTTGTATTGGGACCACTGTAGTGCCTTCATCTCTTGTATTATATCAATGCTAATGGTAGACAGGAGAGGTAAAACATCTGCAAGTCCCACAATTAGCTATTTTGGCACCCTTTCTCAGTACCATATTTTACTCCATCACTAATATCAGCAATTTTTCCTAATTTCCCTTTAAGTTTTACCTTACAATGATTTGAATAGATTTGGCTTTAGATCAAGTGTTGAGTGTTAAGTGACAGAAAATAAAAGCCATTCAAATATTCTGGGCCCAAAAGCTCTATATGGTAGTAATTTCCACATTTTCACTCCACTCACAGTAAATAACATTTTCCTTTGCTGCTGGTGAAAACTCTTACCCAGTGACCCATGTATTTATCTTAGATATATTTGTAAATCGTAATTACTGTGTATCCACTCTTAAACTTAATTTGGATAGCTTTTCCTCGTAAATCGGGCCTTCCATGTTCCTTAATTTGGTGGCTCTTCTCTTATTCTTTTTCCAGTTCCGTTATGTCTTTTGTATGGTCAGGTGCCCAAAACAGTGTTCTTTGCAGCTACTGCCCAACATTGAGCACTATTGCCAACACAGATTTCTATAAGCACTCCTACATCTGTTTTCAATGAAGATTTACCTAATTTTGTCCCAATTATCTGGTAGGGGGCACACTTATTCTTGCTCAAATGCCTAACCCTTCATTTATCTGTATTAAACCTCATCTGCCATTTAACTGCTCAACCTACCAGTTTATCCATAATAATAATAATATAATATATAGATGTAGCCCAACTCATACTCCCGTCCGTTGAAAGAGTTTTTAATGCAGCCGTGGCCGGACCATGGCCTGGCGGGGGAGCTATAGAGGCATACCCCGCTTTAAGTACACTCACTTTAAGTACACTCGCGAATAAGTACAACTCGCCCGATAGGCAAACGGCAGCTCATGCATGCGCCTGTCAGCACGTCCTGAACAGCAATACTGGCTCCCTACCTGTACCGAAGCTGTGCGCAAGCGGGAAGACTATAGAGCCTGTTACACATGCATTATTTACATCAGTTATGCACATATATGACGATTGCAGTACAGTACATGCATCGATAAGTGGGGAAAAGGTAGTGCTTCACTTTAAGTACATTTTCGCTTTACATACATGCTCCGGTCCCATTGCGTATGTTAATGCGGGGTATGCCTGTACTGTAGCAAACTGCAGTCACGAGGAAAGAAAACGGGCTTCACATGCAAACATACATTTTGCTGTGACAAGAGATGGAAAAATCTTGGGTATTGTTATTTGCTGGTATTTTTGGGGGTAGGGTATAACATGGCTGCTATAAGCATGCTGGCATGCCATGCTGAACCAAATGTAATTCAGTAAGGCATGTCAAGCTCTTAAAAACAATGTCACAAAGGACACAGCAACAAAACACATCTGCATAAGAAAATCCCCTGCTGTTTCCTTTTATACGGCTACCAGCAGCTCAACTGCATAAAATGAATTTTAATATATGTCGCCTATTATTTCATGTGGCCAGATTTCAAACTGTATCAGTACAGGTCACAGACCTGAAGCCAAAGTGATGGGAATTACATATCTGCTGAATCTCCCAGCATCTAAGCAAGGCAGCATTTACATTAATATGACACAGACAGCCAGACTACTGCAGAAGAAACTGCTGAAGAAGAAACATTTATGCTGATAAACTGAGCTGTTAAAATAATGCATTCAACATACTGTATGGGATATGTCATTATGCCTCTGTATGATTCTAACTTTTGCTGCAGGCAGGGTAACAATGCAAAGCCTGGCGACATTTCTCAGACCTGTTCTGCAGTGAAGGGGTTGATGGCAGGGAAAGCAATGGAAACCAACCAAAGCTGGACAGAAATTGAGCATTGATAAGGACTTATCCGATTCATAGCACACTTGAGCAGAGGCTGTTTAGTTACTGTTCATGTCACACTTTCACTCTATTCTGGGCCCTTAACACAAGTTTTACCAATGTTTGTTTCTTTTTTGGGGGGGGGAAGCATCAGTTCATCCATATATGTTTAGTTTATACCTATTTAGAGCTGATGGTCCTGTTCATAATAATACTTTTTGTTATGCACTGCTTACTATGTATACTGCACTGTACAGAGAATTTTGCAGCAGAATAAAACCCCTGCGCATCTAAGAACTCACAGTCTAATATTGGGTGGCTGCGGTACAGAGAGATACACTTGCTGACACAGTACCTACAAGGAGAGCTTATCTCTGGGAATTAAAAGTTCTGCTTGTGAAGATCTTCCCACTGCCACATATTACTGCTCCTTTAGCAAAAACAAGGAGAACAACAGCTGTTAAGGTTTATGTGTCCAAGTGAGAATAACAAATGTAACATTTTAACATATTGGGTTTGTATGAAGTGTCACAAACTGTAGTATTGCATCTGCGCTGTGTCACTGTGTCAGGAATCCAGGTGCTTTGGGTCAATTTTGCTCCACTTATGTCAGTTGGAGATTTGGGGGCCTATGCAGAGAGCAGCGCTTTTTAAAATTGGAGAGGGGAATAAAAAGTAGGTTTAATGGAGAGTTTTATTCTCCATATGCAGAAATGGGCGAAATCCGCTATTTTTAGCATTACTGCATGTGGAGAATTGTAAATGAGGAGATGCGCGCAGCTGAAAGAAAAAAAAAAAAAATCGCGCATTTTTTTCCCCCCTATAGCCGGCGACCTCCTGCTTCTTGCCAACTTTAGTTGGCGGAGAAAATTGACGAAAATCGCGCCAAAAACAGCCGCTAGATGGCGAGCGCGCCTTTCTGAATTCGGATATTTTTCAGACTGGCGAGATGTAGTTTCTCGCCAGGCGCGCGGCGAGATTTTGAAATAGAAAAAAAAATGGCGCGTTTTCCCTAGCTGGCCATTTTCAGCTGTTTTTAGCGCGATTTTCTCCGGAAAATGGCGAGATTTCAAATAGCGCTGCTCTCTGCATGAGGCCCTTGGGGAGAGATTTTTTAAATTAGGGGAGGAGTTGCGTGGGACAATAGTATAATGAGTATGATCCTAGGTGTCAGGTGTAAGAATCCCATAAAACAAGCTTCATACTGTACATACTGTATGGAGCAGGCGGGAATAGATGCAATTGGTGCTCTATCTTGCAACATTCCCATATTGTCTTGCAGAAGGGAATTAAATGTACTGCATTGCATCAAAATGTGTTGCAGGCTCATCCAGCAGTAAAAGACAAATGGCAATATTCTGATTAGTAAGAATTAGAATGAAACTCCACTGAAGTCTATAAAACCATTGATGGTAAAAATGAATGAGACTAGCTCCCAGTAAGGGACCTGACAGAACTAAAAGGTGCACATGTTGATTGCTGCCTCACAGAGCTTGGAATGGTTTCAAATCAAGCTATTCCGCAGCCTAAGAAGTTCTACATTAAGGGCCTCATGCAGAGAGCAGCGCAAAAATGGATCTCGCCATTTGCCGGCGAAAATGGAGCTTTAAACCGCCGGAAAAGGCAAGTTTAAAAAAAAGCGCCATTTTTTTTTTGTTGTTTGAAATTCGCCGCGCGGCTGGAGAGTTTCTAATCTCTCCAGTTTTTTTCTCTGCCGTATGCAGAGAGCCGCGATCGCCATCTAGTGGCTGTTCGCGCCAAAAAAATGGCGCGATTTTCAACATTTTTCCTCTCCACCAAGCAGCTGGCGCTCCGCGGCCGGTGGAGGGGAAAAAAAAAAAACCCCTGATTTTTTCCCCACTAGTTTCAACAGCGCTTATAGCGCTGTTTGAAACTCTCCATATGCAGAAAGGCAGTTTTATGCCCTTTCTGCATATGGAGATAAAAACTCTCCAATAAAGCTAAAAAATTTCCCCCTCTCCAATTCTGAATAGCGCTGCTCTCTGCATGAGGCCCTAAGTGTCATACGTTAAAGCAGGGGTGCTCAACTCCAGTTTTCAAGCCCTCCAACAGGTCAGGATTTCAGGATATCCCTGCTTCAGCACAGGTGGCTCAATCAGTCCCTGCTTCACCACAGGTGGCTCAATCAGAAGCTCAGTCAAAGACTGAGCCTCTGATTAAGCCACCTGTGCTGACCTTGGGATATCCTGAAAACCTGACCTGTTGGGGGGGGGGGGGGGCCTTGAGGACTGGATTTGAGCACCCCTGCCTTAAAGCAACAGTTTGTGCTGATCACCGTTTTCTTTTTTTACTCGGATAGATTTCTTCTTGCCGTTTCCGATACCGTTTTTATTGTTGAAATCTGTTTAAGGTGATATAATATCTATATTCTATATCCGATGAAGCCGCCAATTGGGGCATGTTCAGATGAAATGGAAACGTTGGGGTCTATTTACACAAGTCTTCCAGCTGCAAAACTGGGACAAAACCAGTGCTAAACACAGCATGAAATTGATGAAAGGACTGGGGTCCCATGGAAAGCAGCTGGAGTTCTTCCTTGGATAAACACGGTGCAATTCTTCTGCTCTGGTTCTGCTGCAGTTTTGCATTTGAAAGGTTTTAGTGGATAACCTTCTTTGAGTTTCTGGGTTTTTACCACTGACTTTATAGGAGGGATTGCACCTTTCCAACATGCCAATGTAATGAGTTTTCTTAAACTGTTACAGCAGGTGTATAAATTGGGAAATGACTCCCAGGACGGTTGCACTGTCCCAGCAAACGTTGATTTGCATGAAGCACTTATTGTAATCAGCTGCGTGCTCACTTCCCATCCGCAGACACACAGATGTAAGGTTCAGCAGCACGTGTTCCTGTTCCAAACAGCACAGTTACTGCTAAAAACACAGCACATGTCCTATTCTGGTGAAAAGCCATTCTCATATTCACATTGTTTTATTTTATTTTTTTTAAACCCAGAATTTAGATGGATACTTTTCCTAGTAGAAGTCTAGAGATTACTATTGTAATAACTCTATAACTGCAGAATCCACTTTTTAATAATAATGTGTTAAATATTTTATGACTTAAACATAGGCTGTAAATTTTATTCTAGTCGTTTCTATGGCAGCAAATGATCTCATGTGCAGTAGATACTGTATATTCTCTAAGTTCGGATTGATAAAGACAGGATACCACTATCAAATCATACTCATTGGAAGACGTTTTCATTCATTGGCATTCTCCAGTACTTTTCCGGCCCCTGCTCTCAAGGCAAACGGTGCCTGGGGGATGGGTGGGGAGTGTGTGTGTGAGAGAGTGTGCATGCGAGGGAGCGTGTGTGCGTGCATGAGAGAGTAACTCTTGCTCCTAAAAATTCTGGCGGGTGCCTAAGTATTTCTGTCCAACTTGCTTGAAATTAACAACATGGACCCTATTCAGCCTAATATTCAATTAATATTTTCATTCATTTTTATTTAAATTGGCCACATTGAGGCCTATTCTAGTAGCTCCAAAGTGTGATAAACCGCTTCTAAAGTGCACTATAAAAGCGGATCGGCATGATTTGCTATTCTATAAGACCTTATCACATGTCAAAACCGCGTCTAACCGACTTTTGTTATAAGCGGTTTCACTCTTGCTTTGACAATCCGATCGGTTTGTCAAAAAAGCCTCAAACTCAATTTTTTGGCCCACAACTGCTACTCTTGTAGCTCCGTTATGCAAACCACTTCTAAAATCTCCCATTTTTTTTACACCACCTAAAGGGTGGCGAGATTGGTATTTATTGCAAACTATATTCAGAGCCTGAAATGTGGGTTTGGCTGAAAGAGCCAAACCCATAAATCAAACTGGGGATGGAGTTAGCACCACCTCTGGTCATTCGGCATCTAAGGCTGCGTCCAGGGTTGCAGCAGCCGTGCGGAGGCGCGCTGAGGCAGAGGGAAAGCGGGTGCTTTCCCTGGCCTTGGTTAGCGCGCCATCCGGGGGCGTGTCGGGGGGGCGGGCCACTGACGTCACGGAGCTGGTTCGCCCTCATTGGACGAACCGCTCACGTGACCGACCCTGCGCTCCCATGAGCGCGAAATCTAAAATTTGGATAAGACCTACGCTTCCGCGCGCCTGCGGAAGCGTGCGCGAGCTCCTACTAAAGCCGCTCTCATTGCGGCTGCAGAAGCTCACTGGTAAGCGAGAGCGCGCCTCAGCACGGGTCAGCGCCTAAGCGCTGACCATGCCCGAGGCCTAAAGCGAGTACAATCCAGGAGGATGGATCAGCTGTTAAACCGTGTGGTTTGTCACTATTTTTTAAAGAAGCGGTTTAGAAATGATTTGCAATAGAGAATGCCATTTTTTTCTCACATTTCCTGCCACTTCTTGTGAACATGTCAAACCGTATTGGTTTGGCAATGACAACTTCGGAGCTACTAGAATAAGCCTCACAGACTTCAGGGCATACGCACTATTCAAATCAAAATTTTAAATTAAAATATTACATTCGATCCAAAAATCCCGAATCTGCTGTAACTTAACTAGGGTCTTGAATCTTGATGCCAATGTATAGAGTATTTGGAGTTTCCGAGACATGCTAAATGGTCTAACATCTTATTTATGACCTACAATAATTCACACGTTAACTTTTATTAGATTTTGTTTTTAGTGTCTTCTTTTTTATTCTCTACAAATCATTACAAAACTTAACCTGGAAATCTGACAGATGGAAGACAAATAGAGATTTAATTTTTTTAAAAAAAGCACATTTTTTTTACTTAATAGTGAATGCATAGGGAATTAAAATAGATAGTTCAGTCATGTTTGATAAACATTGATGATCATTTACTATTGGCTAAGGTGCGATCCGCGTTATTCTATAGTGAAAGACTAAGTTATGTCACTCTCAACAAGCTTTTTATACTTTACGTACAATGATAGTAACCCCCTACCCTATTGCATGATGCCCCAGAGATATATGCTGTATGTATCTTGTTTTTTTTTTGTTATAAAACAAAATGCTTGTCATTTTCTCAGTGGAAAGAATGGCTCTGATTTAATGCATTTCTTTCTGAAGTGCTCCATTTTTTTCCTCTCAAAATTGCCAGGCCAATAAAGTTGAATGTTTCTTTAACAGAGCTGACTCCCTAGGGATAGTTGTGCTCCATAAGAACCAGTGTTGGAGAAAGTGAAACACACACACACACACACGCACACACACAAACACACACACACACACACACACACACACACACACACACACACACACACACACACACACACACACACACACACACACACACACACACACACACACACACACACACACACACACACACACACTTTTAACCCTTGTAGTGCTGGAAATGAGCACAATTCAAAGTAAAGAAAACCAGTGCAGTAATGTCCAGCCCTGAGCAATTTAATGTGAATGCTGAGAAAATTATTAACTATTTTTTAACTAGTTCATTAACACAATGGATGGTGTTTAGTAACATCCTAACTGCACCATCTCAGTCTCTTGCGACAGCTTAGGCTGCAGGATGTGTTCAAACCTCCCTTTGCCTCTGAGAATCCTGAGCCTAATGGAAGATGGGTCAAGGTCAGACTGCCCTGCAGGATGACATTTTCAGTAAGTAACCAGGGTCACAAAACCCTGGTTGGGGAGTCCTTATATCTTCTTGCTTACTTCAAAAGGGATGAGGAACTGCACAAGGCACTGCTTCATTAAACCTGCAGTCTCACATTGATTCATCACACACCACTTTCTCTGCAATTCTTCACATTGTTTATATAATATTAAATAGCTTTTCATATCTAGGGCAGACAGTTTAATTTTAAATGGTACAGGAACACATTCCATAGCACATGCAATAAGCACTGCATTTACTAGAGGATATTCAGAGGATCATATCTAATTAACTAAGAAAGAGTATCGCTGCTATTCAAGAGGTGCTGCTATTATAGCAGAATTGTAAAGCAGCTCAAAGAATGGTATCTGTTTTTACAAAGCTACAAGAACAGTTTATGTTGAATCATTCCTGCTTCTAAATATAAACCTATGGGATGATTTCAAATTAAGGATGTAATTGAAATGAAAAAGAAGCAAGTCAGGCAATTTGGAATTTATTTTTTAAAATAGTGTGGGACTGTATTTTTAACCCCCTTTTGCTGCTCTAATTAATTGAAAAGGCTTATCTATCCCTACAACAAAATCATTCTAGAAACCATAGCAAAGGTTGAGCACAAGCCAGGGGAACGAACAACATACTACAAAGCAATCCATTGCTGGCTTCTCCGGTAGAAAAGGGGTTAATCTTTGCTAATTTTGTAACTGAAGTCTGGCACCTTTCTTAGAGATCAATAACAATTTCCATACAGTGAAAATATATATGAATACTGTATATATGAAAATATGAGGAATGGGGCTGAGATTCTGACTCAGAGGAACCCGAAGCATTTTGATCCACATTTGCTCATTTTAAACTGGATAATGTGTTAAGAGTTTGGGTTCTGGTTGTAAACATACAAATACAACTGGAGGCTGTGGAAATGAGTAAGGATGGGGGAGGGTTTCTGAAATCTAAACTCCTTTACCTAAGTCAAGTTATATATTAATAAAAAATAATCAAAGTGCTAGCAAGGGTGTTGTTTTTAATAGTTCAGCTAAAACAAACAGACCTGGGTAACAACTTGCTTGTAGGTTAGAGACATTGGCTCAGTCATCCTGCATTTTAGCTTTCACACTATGTACATTTTAACCCTTTCAGCACCTCTAGCACTGAAAGGCTTCCTCACCCATGTTGGCAGAATGGGTTGATCTGGTTTGCTTTACCAAGGCATCATGTATGTATGTATGTCTTTATTTATACAGGTGTTCCTCGCTATCCGTTGGCCCACTATCCGTCTAACGGATTATCTGAAGCCGGATAATGCATTCCGACGAATGCACTATCCGACGTCGGAACGGATTATCCAGCGCTCATCGCCGCGGATTAAAATTGGATCCGCAATCCGACGGCGGTTTGCGGGACGGATTCTGGTGGATAACCAAGGACCGCCTGTATAGCGCAATCCATGTACATAGCGCTCCACAGTAGCAACACACGACAAAATAATATAACACATAATGGGAATAAGCGTTCGAGACAAAAGTAAAATTAGGAGTCTCTGCCCGAAGAGCTTACAATCTAAGTGGTAAATAGGGAGAATTTATGGAGAAAGTAGGTGCGTGTTCTGGTAAGTGCGTCTGCCTAGGGATTTGGTTTATTATATTGAGTAAAGAGTATCCTAAAAGCTTAGCCGGAGCTAAAATTGTAATTTCCTGGTTTCTTTGAAAGTCAAATAGGTTTTTAGGTTTCGGGGGAGGTGAGCGGGAGAAGGGCACTGAAATGTTGAAATAAGTAAATGGACTGTTTTGTCCACCTTTGACCATTTGGCCCCGTCCTCCTGGTGACATCATCAGTCACGCCAACCCTAACTCTATGGCAGAAAATCAAGCAGGAAATGGGGAAGGAGAATAGAAGGACACTCTGACAGTGGGCTTAGAGGGCAGGTTCTTTAAAACAAACAGTGACATTACCTAAAAGGGTGAGCTAAATAAAGTGACACCCTCCCTAGTCTCAGATTTCCATGGGAAAAAAAAGAATAAAAAAAATATGAAGACGTACCTAAAAGTATCCATATTGATAATGTGACAATAAAAAAAATTTGCCAGCTTGGAATGGACCTGGGCTTCCATACTATGATAATTTTTTTCCCCCTAACAATCACTCTAAATTTATAATCACTGTAGCATTTTTGCCTCATTTATGTATGAAACATGCTGCTCCCAGCACAAGCAGTTGTCATGTTGGATTACTGTTTTGAGGCTTGTCAAGGGTTTGAACATATCGGATACTATGAAACACGGACAAGTGATTTCAATTCAAATGCAATATATGCTCTGCTGGAATTTCGAGAGCTGTCTCACTGAGGACCAAAGTGAACGCATGGCAGTGATAGATTTATTATATTCTACAAGCTCCGAGATCGCCGATCCGTGCGTCTGACACGGAAGCCTCACTGAAGTCAATGGCGCGTCCATGTCAGACCGCACGGATTGGCGATCTCGCCGTTTACAGAATTAGATCCCTTAGTGGGTTAAATCGAGACGATTTAGGAGTTCAAGAGAGAGTGGGACAACCTGTTTCAAAGAAAAATAAAATCAGCAGTGCGGCTGCTGTTTTAAAGTAGTCAACATATTCAGGGCATTGCCCCGTCTCAAATATTGATTCTGTGTGATATCCATAACCCTGTGCCCTTTTGACCAAAGTACAATCATTTTCTATAGTTTATGATGTTCTAATACAGGGGTGGCCAACTCCAGTGCTCAAGGGCCACCAACTGGTCAGGTTTTCAGGATATCCCTGCTTCAGCACAGGTGGCTCAATCAGAGGCTCAGTCAAAGACTGAGCCTCTGATTGAGCCACCCGTGCTGAAGCAGCTACTGATTGAGCCACTTGTGCTGAAGCAGGGATATCATGAAAATCTGACCTGTTGGTGGCCCTTGAGGACTGGAGATGACTACCCCATTATTAGTGAGTGGAGCGGGATAAAGGCCCTTATGGGCTGAATGTAATGTCAGGAGCTAAAATTTGGGGAGTGTCACAATAATAATTTTAAGTCTCTCCTCTGTACAAAGAAGAAGGTTTGAGCCGTTGGAAGTACTTAGTCATGCTCAGTTTTGCTTTATATCATTATATGCTATTTATAGGGGAAAGGTATGCAATGCTGCACCCAAAACCTAAAGCGTCTGAAAGAAGAAACACACGTACGTTTACGCAAATATACCAAGCACGCCGCATACAAATTTGACACAATACGGTGACAAAACAAGACCAGAATAAATAAATACTAATAAGAATAAGATACAAAAAAAAGATGTCTAGGAAGCTAGACCTACATTTATCTCCCTTGACAACACCGGCAAAAAGACAAAACAAAAAAGTAGGGGAGGGTGAATGTACAAATAAACAATAACTATTACAATTCATACAACTTATCCCTGCACTGTATTATCATTCCCCTAAATGTAAGCTATCTGCGCCCTTATGATATAGAGTGCTATGCAAGTGACGAGCTTTAGAAACAAAATATCAGCACACTGTCTAAGGCCTCGGCCAAGCTTCCCGCTGGCGTGCTGAGGTGCTTTCCCTGGCCTTGCGGTTGCTTTCCCTGCGCGCCGTCGGGGGGCGGGCCAGTTACGTCACGGAGCTGGTTCGCCCTCATTGGGCGAACCGCTCACGTGACCGGCCCTGCGCTCCGGCAAGCGCTTGATTTTTTTAATTACCTAAGACCTACGCTTCCTCGCGCTTGCGGAAGCGTAGGCGAGCCCCTACTAAAGCCGCTCTAATTGCGACTGTAGGGGCTCAGTGGCAAGCATGAGGGAGCGTCAGCACGCTTCAGCGAGTAAGCGCTTACCATGGCTGAGGCCTTAGGCTGCGGCCCCGCTGCCTGCGCTGCACACGCTCCTGCGAGGCTGGCGGTGCGTGCAGCCGAATTCCCCGGTCTGCAGAGAGCTGCAGGGGGAAAGACAGTGGGGCGTGATGGGGGAGCGGCCGTGACGTCACCCAGCAGGTTCGCCCTCATTGGCTGAACCGCAGGGGGCGTGGCCTAGCGCTCCGTCGCGACTCCTGATCTCAATTTTCTTGAGAGCAGGAGTTTTTCTCTGCGCAGCGTGGCGGCCTCCCCTCACAGCGGCCCCGGCCCCATTGTGGGGCGGCTTTTGTCCCTGCAGCATCCGCTGCAGTAGCCAGCGGTGACCTGGCCTAAGAGTACTGTATGGCAATACTAATATAATATTACCCACCTGAAAAAAGGGCAGTCTCTTCTACGACTAAATTTCATTAATGGCAGTGACATATTTCCGGGGTTAAATTTGCGTGATTAATTCATTTTTATCCCAATTAAACACTAATAAGTATTTTTACAGCGCTAGATTGTAAACACAGTGAGCGGGGGACATGTACCTTGTGTCACAAACAGGAGCATTGCTCTGAAATTGGTGCAAATTGTGTCATTTGAACAATGTGTGACTGTGTCAATATATCAGGGTGCAGAGTTCTATTTGTTGCTATAAATTGCTCTATTTGTATCATGGACATTTTGGGGAGCGGTTGTAGGAGGAGTCAGCTGTATCCAAAGTTGTACACATAACTGGTTCAGTTTTCCTCTCTCTCTCTTTGTGGCAAATAAATCAACCAGGTTCAGGTGTGCTAACTGCCCCAGAGATCTGCGCTAAATGTAAGATGCAAGATTAGCAAGATTTATATATCAGTCGCTGTCGCAAATTGATGCAGATACAACAATTTGCATGGTGCAAATTGCACCATTTATATATCCTTGTGATTTAAACAAGAGTTTGCGCAGGCAAAGCCACCCTGTATCTCAGTCACTTAACGGCATTGGTTTTCGGATAAGGACATGGTGGGATAAGGATATAGGAGACATTTGATTGACAAACGTTGCTCCATTTAGTGGCCCAGAAGAAAAATAATGAATGCTTAATTTGCAAAGAAAGGAAAGTAGCCAAGTCTTTGCTTTAAGCATGGTTACATATGTTTTTTTAAGGAAGACAATTCAGGGGTTATTCATCAAGCTCTGTTATGTCTTAACGCAGCCAAACGGGCGTTATCTTTCATTCAAATTAATTGGAGTTAATGAACCTTTGGGTGCGTTAACGCAGAATGCAGCTTGATGAATTTACATTGTTAAACGCTTTACAAAATGTTGTTTAAGATGATCTATCAGGGATTGGACATTTAAAAAACATACAATGAGCTACAAAGTATGTATAAAACTGCTGATATTTTTGTCCCTTAACATGGTGCAACAACTCTTGCGTCAATGGGCACAGGTGTCAGTCATACTGTACACTACTGAAGAAATGGGATATTAACACCATGGTAAACTCTATGCCTAAAAGATTGGCATCAAATGTAAATAGTGGAATTAGCAACTTCATATGACACCAGTGCTTGTTGAATAGGAAAACGATGTTAATTAAAGGTGTAAATGTAAAAAAATTCTGGTATAATACTTTGCCATATAACCACTCTCGCCCAATTGCTCCAATGTTTGTGGCGATAAGTGGCTATACATTGTTGCAAAGACGTCTCATACTTTGATTGTCTACCATCGACTTACCAACAAACAGACTGGTCCAGTACAAAACCCCCACAAAGTGTAAATTCAGGCAGAGATTCTATCCCTGTTTCTCTAAGTTCTGCATTGTACATAATGTTTTTTTTTAAATTATAATGTCAGTATGCTTGGGCTGTAGCTTGCTGCATACACGGTTATTGTAATATACAGAAATAATAATACAAATAATAATAATAAAATGGTCCATATAGTCAATTTCCTGTGTTTCTAAAAAAATGACATTTCTGAGTCTGAGGGTTAATTAACTTTACCAATGCATGCATAAAACACCTGAAATTCAGCCCTTCCTCAGCACACAATATACATTCAGCTATATATATGATAATGGTTCCATCATTTAGCATGAAAAGTCCCTGAATCTCTGTGCAAACATTCCCCAAGAAAGCTGCACACTCATTTTCCGTGCTCGACCCTTGCACCGATACAGAAGTGTAACTCTTGGAGGCCAGAAAATCACTGTAATTAGTTGAATACTCCGAATGTTTCTTTTAATATTCATATTTGACTTTTAACCCTATCAGTACCAGAGGAAATATGCAAACATTGTAGAGCAATTCGTTACAGGTACCATTGGCACAAAGAGGCCCTTTGTGACATGACAAGTCAATGGATGTGTGTAGAATACAGATCAGTCATATATAGAAGCACATGCACACCGCTGGTAGGTGCTGGAGGGGGGTACTTATCTGCCGGTGCGCTGTGTCCAGGGAGGTCCAGACATCCCAGAAGTACTTGAGCAAAGGAATGGAAGCAGGCACACAGTCTTTCTAAAGGTGCAGTTCTCTCCTTGATAAAGGCAATCTATTGCCGAAACGTTGGACCTTTGATGGCACAATAAACTGCACCTTTAGAAAGACCGTGTGCCTGCTTCCATTCCTTTGCTAGAATACAGATCAGCACAGACATAGGGGGTACCTACAGTGTATGTCTGCTCCGTGTAGCTTAATATGGTCAGTACTGTATACATGCATTTTACAAATCAGAATAATTAATGTACTGTACATTTCTCTCTCAACAACAAATCCTTACTGGCTTTCTCACTCTTTTAATCAGTACGTGTAAACCTGGTATTATTTTCTATAATATGTTCTTTTCTTTCACAACACTGTTGTTCGTATTCCATGTGATAAATACTACTACTAATTATAATAACAATATTGCTAATTCATATCAATGCAGGCACAGTGTGTCTCTTCCCCCATAGAGTTCACAATATTTAATGATGTTATCAAAAAGAAGAGCTGGCTATAATATCTGCTTATCAAGGCAATATTGTTGCAATTCTGGTACACTAAATCTGCACCAGATGTATAACAAAATCTCCAGTGAAAGCAATACTTGTTGTATTTGATACATCTGGTCCAAAGTTTTTGCCCCAGAACTGCACCATTTATGCCTTGATACACAGCTCCCCATGTCTTGATCTTTGGTAATCTGAGTTATTGTTAAGTATTCTTGTGCTGTCAATATAACCCCCTCTTATATTGCCTTGTGTTATCTTGTAACACTCCAGGATGTGCCTAGTAACCGGGGAGTTTGGAATCAGCAATCCCCTGCACAGCCCTTATCCAAGTGTTCCTGAAATGAGTTTGAAACTGTTTTCCAACTCAAAGCTGTCAAAATGCTCAACCTTCAAGCTGGTGAAGCTAGTGCTTCAAGGCTGGATAGGACAGGTCTGCATGTGGGCAGGCTGATTTGTACCCAAAGTCCAGACAGAGGACATTGCAAAAGCCACATGCAAAGAGAAATCCATTACCAATTCAATGCAAACAACATTTCACTATGCGTAATGGTAACACAACACCTGTTGTGCCTTATTGCCATAACAATTGCATCTTGGAAAACAGTCAGAAATCATGCTACAACAGGGTATGCAAGGAGTGAAGGAGTTAACAACATCTTTCTGGAAAAGATAACGCTACAGAAGACGAATTTACCTTGCAGCCAGCTGCTGATCCACAGGAGAAGTAGAGCAGGTCTGGAGAATATCAAAGCAGGATACTCCAGAGACCCATCCACGTGAGTATCTTAGATGCCGGACACACAAGTCCTAAACGACACCACCAGAGGGCTGTGACACAGAAACAACCCCTCAGAGAAACAGCGAACCACTGCAGTCTTTATCTCCTTCCCACATGGGATCCTGTTCAGTGAGTCACAGGCTGCTCAGGAATCTGTGTGTGTAAGTGTAAGGACTGAAACTGAGAGGAGAGAATGGAGGGGAGGAGAGAGGCAGAGGATGTCCAATAGGAGTTAGGCACCCAGCACTAGTTTCAGCTCCTCCTCACCTCTCCAGGGGGGTGATGGGGGAAAGCACCAGATCTTTGAGATGATGTGTGTACAGGAGAGGAAAGGATATATGCAACAGCAGTTCAGTCTTGACAAGTTTCTCCTGAAGTTCAAACTTACTGGATGTTGGCAAATAACAGAATGGGCAGTGTTGCACTGGCTTAACAAAAATTAACTGTCACACCTTCAAAATCCATGTGCAATAAAGGCAAATGTTGAGGCCAAATCAATGCAATGTGTAAAAAAAAAACAGTATACAATTTTGCAAGCACAGTACCATTTTATTTGAATAAATAACCATATACATATGAACATGTATAGACAATATTTTCCAGTTATTTAGATTATATACTGGGGAAGGTATTTCCATTTTTCAGTGGGGTCAGGGTAAGGCTATCCTGGTGATGTAAAACAACGAAAAACCTCGGCGCTATTCTCCACAATAGGAAACCCAAAGGAGAAAGAAAGGGTTAAATATTACCAGTTGATGGTGACGAATACCCCTAGGCAGTTTATTAAAAAACCTAGGTTGATGAACCATTCTGCTACAACCCCAATAGGGATTATCCAAAACCCTGGACAGGAGAAACAAGCAGGAAAACAAGGGGGAGCAAGGGTTAAACAGATTTCAGCAGTCTTCAGGTCAAGCAAACCTCAAGGGTTAGAAAAGCCAGGAGGGAGGGGAGGAAATGAATGGGAACAGTATATATCAATAATACTTACACGGCCTAGTGTAAGTACAATCACATCAAGAGGTATCTGTCACAGTCCAGTACTCATACCCCGGTCCGTACGTCAGAGGGGCCGGATAACTGGAAGGTAGGGTAAAGGGAACCCTCGCTCTGTTCCTCTATCCTTTATCCCCGCGTCTCCCACGTGGAGTACACGAAACAGATGGTGAGGCAAGTATTTTAGTAGAAATTCGCCAAATTTAATCAATAAATGAAAAATATAAAGGCAAGGCACTCACATCATAACAAAGTCCTGGTCAGCACCTGTAATGCGGGCGCAAGTCCTACAGCTGCAGTCCCTGCTGCTGCGTCCGGAAAGCAGGGAAACAGGATGATGACGTCAGACAGCTGGGCTCTGCGACCGCTACGGAGGCTGTTCTTGGACAAAAAAGGATGGCCGGCTGGGAGCTACGCGTTTCGCCGAGACTTCGGCTTCATCAGGCTGAGAAATAAACTCTGGGAGGTCCACCCATCCTTTTATAGACCCTCAAATATCCTAATTTCTAAACTCAAGGCATGAGGTCGCAGAGCCCAGCTGTCTGACGTCATCACCCCTTTTCCCTGCTTTCCGGACGCGGTAGCAGGGACTGCAGCTGTAGGACTTGCGCCCGCATTACTGGTGCTGACCAGGACTTTGTTATGATGTGAGTGCCTTGCCTTTATATTTTTCAATTATTGATTAAATTTGGCGAATTTCTACTAAAATACTTGCCTCACCATCTGTTCGTGTACTCCACGTGGGAGACGCGGGGATAAAGGATAGAGGAACAGAGCGAGGATTCCCTTTGCCCTACCTTCCAGTTATCCGGCCCCTCTGACGTACGGACCGGGGTATGAGTACTGGACTGTGACAGATACCTCTTGATGTGATTGTACTTACACTAGGCCGTGTAAGTATTATTGATATATACTGTTCCCATTCATTTCTTCCCCCTCCCTCCTGGCTTTTCTAACCCTTGAGGTTTGCTTGACCTGAAGACTGCTGAAATCTGTTTAACCCTTGCTCCCCCTTGTTTTCCTGCTTGTTTATGCTGGTGATGTGTAACGTGCTTGTATTTGAAGTTTTTTGTATTCTTGTTTTACGAAGCTCTGAAAATGCTGACATGAAATACATTTCTCTCAAGATCAAACTCGGAATGCCCATTTCCTTGCTTTTTTCTTACAATCAGTTGCATACAGGGATAGCAAGAAGACTACCCTGGGATCCGGAGCACCAGGTAGCTAAGTATTCAACAGCAAAAATAAGAGGTAAAACCTCCAGAGATGGTGCTGCAAAAACCCTGGACTATGATAAGTGAGCAGGAGAGACAATAATATACCCTTTGATACAAAGGTGTCTAGAATCCGTGAAAGAGACTGAGGCTGCCACAGGAAATGAATGTCCAAGTATCCACAGAGTGAAGGGACAAACGGATAAACGGGAATGCCGGCAACCCCACCACGTTGCCCCACCAGTAAACCAGATCTCTGAATGAACCCCTAGGGAAATGTATAGCGCATATGCCAATGTCCAATCCTGATAAATGGCAGCAAATCTTCATCAGTCAGTAATATGATAACGTTCAAAGTACTCACGGACCCGTTATTGCAGGTAAGTACACTTCGACATCCAGGCGTGCTTCCTTCTTGCAATACAGTAGAAATAGCAAATGACAACGGAGAAGGAGCACAGTGAAGGAGAGAACTGGAGGCAAACATAGCAAAAATAAAGTTTATAGTCCAAAAAAGGTTTAAAAACAGAAACCTCTAACGTGTTTCCGGCCGTGATGGCGCTGTATTAAAGCTGCAGTTCAGGCAATATCCTGCATGTGTGTTTTTTTTTAATAAATAAGTTCTGTATTAAGAAAAAATACTTTTAGCATTTTCTGTTTTAAAAAAAACAATTTTGAAAGACCAATTTTCTTGTATTCTATATTTAAAAGCATGCTTGTTGCTATAGCAACCATTTACATTCCCCATATTTAAAGATGTCGCCAAACTTTGTCGATCAATAGACGGAGAGATAATTGACCGGCAGCTATGCAGTTCTTTAGGTAGGTAAAGATTGCCCACATGAAACTATTGAAGTAAAAAAAAAAAACTAAAAAAAAAAGACTGAATTGCAGCTTTAACTTACTATTGAGTTTGTATAGTGAGTGTTCCTGTATATGATACTCCTTTCTATGCTTATAAAGCTCTGTATAAATGCTTGATCTAAATATACAAATGAAATATTAAACACTCAGTTGCTTGCAACGCATTTCTTATTGTTTTTGCTTAGCAATGGTTTGCATGGACCTTTGGCGCTGAAGGGCTTAATGATAAGTGACTTATGGAGCTTTGTGGATCTGGGACAAATTGTGCTGTTCACTAGTGCCATTTACTTAATGCTTGTGGTCTGTTGGTAATTGTACTCAGGGCCACAGACAGATTTCTTGGGGGCCCAGGACTAGAGTTTTGACCGGGCGCCCCACATGCCCACCCAACCGTGTCGACGAGCCCCCTCCTCTATTCCCCCCTACCCCCATGTATTTCTCTCCCCGTCTCACTCTTACTCCCTATCTTACTCACCCACTGTCCCCCCTTACTTGCGCTCTTCCTCACTCCCTCTTACACCCCCTCTGCTATCACTCAATTACCTCACTCAATCCTGCTCGCTCAATGCCCCCCTCCTCACACTCATTCCCTCCTCCCCCTATGGCTACACACACAATTCCCCCCCAATACCAATACAATTCTCACCCACACAATCTCCTCCCCAATAACTACACAATCCCCCCACAAAATACATACAACACTATCCTCCCCACAAAATAAATACACTACCCTCCCTCCAAATACATACATGCAACACTGCGTCCCCAAATACATACTTACGCTAACCCCCCAGATACATACTAATGATATCCCCCTCAGAATACATACTTACACTAACCACTCAAATACATACTTACACTACCACCCCCACAAATACATACTGTACACTACCCCCTCAAATACATACTTACACTATCCCCCCCACAAATACATATGTAGCCCTGTTTCCCCCACCCCTAAGTGAGATCAGGGGGGTGGCTGTAAATAGCTACTGGTGCTGCCTTTTACCTGTTGGCTCACAGGAGCCTAAGGGCTTGTCCAGGGTGGTGCTCAGCGGGCGCGTGTGCTGCTCGGCGCTCAGCCGCTTGCCGAGCGAGCAAATTTGAATTTGCCAATCGCAAGCGCGTCACGTGAGCAGTTCGCCCAATGAGGGCGAACCAGCTCCGTGACGTAGAGGCTGCGCCCCCAGACGCGCGCACACCTTGCCGGCCACAAATCGACCTGCCGAACAGGGCGCAGCGCTGGAGCGCCAGTGCGCCTCTACCCACCCTGGACGAGGCCTAAGCCTCCGCCGCTGGGAGCCTGGGGTAAATTACTCTTACCACTTACTATATGGTGCAGCACCTCCACCTGTGAGGGATCCCAGCAGAGTGGAAGCAGCCCCCCACAGGACACTCTTACAATGAACACATACACATTAGTAAAAATAGAAAGGGCTTTACTGGTAGCATAACTAGGTGTAACACATCACATACCACTCTATATGGATCACTAATAATACAACTGTCCTCCAGACCTCGCAGGGCCGTATCCCCACCTTGTGCCCAATACTGTGTATCTCACACAGAGTCCCTAAGAGTCCCACAATACCCCAAGGGTGTGACTGGTGTTAAAGTTGGTGCACTTGATGACTGTACCTGCACCCGGGTTCAGACAGAAGAGGACCCGTCAATGTCCAGCGCCGAAGTCTCCACGATGGCGTCCTCCTTACAACAGAATGATATTACCACACAGATAGTCCCTTTATCTATAGTAAGACAGGTCTGTTCCCTGACCTCACTTGCCAGGCCATGTCGCACACAGCTGTGTCCCTGACTATACTGGAATGCTAAAGGGATCCGTTCCCTATCTAGGACATGTCCCTCTAGCAGCCACAAACTATCAATGACTGTGGCCTATCTGGGGCCTAGGGGGGTTTCTGGCCTAGTGCAGGGGCCACTTGCTCCCTGCACCTACACACCCTCCCCTGTCTATCTCCCAGCTCCTACTGACTCTTCCTGTGCAGAGCGCAACAATGTATATCTCCTTCAGGGAATCCTGTAGCCCTATTGGCTCCCTGGCATCAGGTGGCCTACCTGCCCCTAAGCACTCTGGGGGCTGTAGTCCTCCATGGCCCTTTTTAACATTGGGTGCGTGTGCACAATGGCTGCCGCTAGCCCTAGCTGCACATGCGCGACCTCCAAGAGCCCCTGCACTAACTGTAATGGCCACCGCAACTTCAACCACCTCCTGCGCAACCCTCCACGCATGCGCAGACACATAAAACATGGCAACGTCCTGCCCAGCTGCCACCGGGAGCCCCTGGCGACGCGCTCGCCCCGCAACACCCCCGCAAAACTGGAGGTAAGGGAGAAGAGAACCGGGAGTCAGGGGGACCGGAGGGACCCTGGCTACACATACTTACACTAACCCTCCAAATAAATACTTACTCTACCCCCCCCCCCACATAATACTTACACTAGCCCTCAAACAAATACTTCCACTAAACTCCCCAAATACATACTTACACTAAACACCCCAAATACACTACCCCCTCAAATACATACTTACGCTAAACCCCCCACAATACATACTTACACTAAACCCCCAATACATACATTTACCGTGGGGATGGTCGCAGATCGCCTGGCTCCGTCTTTCCCCAGCAGCTGTGGGCCTCCCTTAAGCTGCGTCCCCGCTAGTGCTGAGCGGGCGCTGCTTGCCGCGGTTACTTACATATATAGATATACGTAAGTCCCCGCTCACGCGGTGCACGTGCGCTCATGCACGGGCACACACGCTCGGCGCTTAGATAAACAAAAAAACGTACTTTCTAGCGCGCTCAACTACCCGCAATGCCCCCCCCCGGGCGTGCGCGCGTATGTCTCCAAGCATGAGCGCGCTCAGCGTCAGCGGGGACTCAGCCTTACTCACTGTCTGCCTGTGGCTGCGGGGGGCCCGGCCGACCAGTGCTGGAAGTTGGGCCCGGCTAGAGGTTGGGCCCAACTGTACGGCTGCTGGACCTCTGGTTGCCGCCGGGCCCCGGCTCTCCCATGCTGATGCGGGCCTCCCTCATTCTCCCGCGCCGTGCATCTCTCCCATAGCGGTGCACACTGAAAGCTAGTTTTGGGCGCACACCGGCATATGAGAAAGGCCCAACATAGAAGAGTGAGGGAGGCCTGCAGCTAGGGAGAGTTGGGGCCTGGCGGCAACCAGAGGTCCAGTAGCCAGACAGTTAGGCCAGAACTCTAGCCAGGCCCAACTTCCAGCACCGCCTGGGCCCCCCACAGCCACTGGGCTCGGGACACTTGTCCTGGCTTTCCCTCCCTGTTGGCGGCCCTGATTGTACTGCATGCTTCATGAATTTAAATGCAAATAATATTATATTTGTCCTGGAACCAGATTCCATATTCCTCTGTTCCCCTTTACAGCTTGGGATTTATTTCTCCCTAGTTTGGCTGTCTGTTATTTTCCCTGTCTCAGCAGCTTGCTGCATGTGTAAAGGCAACATTATTGCTACATGTTGTTTACACAACCTGCGTTGGTTGCCTGCAGCTCATATTCTCCTAGCTGAGAGAGGGCAATTCCTACCCCCCTGTCCTTGCTGACAGTTAATATAGTCTCACTTCCCATCTAGTGTGACCCTTGCTCCTCACTTCCTTTTCACCCTGGACTCTGAGTGAGTAACTGCCTGTTATTTACCCCAGCAAGGCCTTTTTGTTTTACACTGTCTCATCCTTGATACACTGCACTTCAGACAGAGCAGCACTCTCTAACTACATTACTTCTACAAGCACCTCTCTCCCTGTGATTTTCCCTCAATAAAACTAAGAAAGAGAAAAGGACTTGTGTGTGCTTTGGAAGAGGGGAGACATGAGTTAAGCTTACTGGAACTATTCATACATCATTCGTGACCCTGGTTTCTGGAAAATATTTATTGTGCATTCGCAAATCAGTGCTATCCACAAGGATTTAGACATATTCTCTAAGCTCCGCTAGCCTATTTAATGTAAACAAAGTTACCGTCACGTTAATAGTAATACAGCATTCACTGTAGGAAATAACGTAACGATAACCCTGTTTAACTCCTGTAAAAAGCATAACATTATTTTTAATGGTAGTTAGTAAAAATTGTATATAAATGAGCAGAAATTAAATGCATACTAAGCTCTGTGTAGGTTAACTATGGGCAAACGTTACGTTATGAAAGCCACACCTCTCTGGAGTTAGATATGACTTATGAGAAAGAGAATAGCTAAAATATATGATAAACGTTCATTAAATAAACTTTAATCGGGTCCCTCTAAATTCTGTTTAAACATGCACTCAGCCACGCTTGACAAATCTCATTGCCTACCTGCAGACAACTCCAGGCTCCTGATTTGCCCATGTAATGGCGCTTCGGATAGAATTGCACGACTACGCATTCCACCCAAGCCCCACAAGTATTGAGTACAAGTACAGCTTGCAGTCCTTTTCGGCCCTCCCAACAAAGGTTTGAGAAAGCGCCACGACAGCGTGAAACGCGTGGGAGGAGAACCCCTCTGTTTTGTGTCCCCTCGATGTTTTTTATGTAGTTTCAATAAATATTTTTAATTCCGTTCCCACCCGGTGAGTTGCGAGTGCTTTTTGGCTTACCTGGCTGTCCGCCAATCCTTTCCGGTGTTCTTTGGCTTTCCTTCCTGATTGGACGGACCCGCAACAGCAGTGCAGGGTCAGAGGTCTGCGGATTTGGTTGCAGGCTGCTCAGAGGGACGGCGTGGAAGAACCAGCATTCCGTGCACCACGCTGGGACCAAGAGGAAACGGGAACAGACCGCGACATAGAGCAGGACCGAAGAGGTCATTCATGATTTATATCTTTCCTCTCTGGGTCACAACCTGCCAGCAGTCTACACTGAGCCTACCAGCTCTACCCTTTGCTATTCAGGTCCTTCACCTCCACACAGAGCAACCATTAACACTATACCTGCATTTCAACGCTGCTGCTAAGCCATTTGATTTTGGACTATACTCTCTTTGAACAATTTTTTTGTTTATTACTATCAGTTGTCTTATAGAGCTGTGAATGGTCTGTCTGTCACTATTTCTTCAGACCTAAACCGCTTTAATTTCAGCTCCGGAGACCCCCTGGTTCCCGAGATAATTACGTGTAAAGCAGGAGTGGGCAACTACAGTCCTCAAGGGCCACCAACAGGTCAGGTTTTAAGCATATCCCTGTTTCAGCATAGGTGGCTCAATCAGTGGCTCAGTTTTCGACTCAGCTACTGATCGAGCCACCTGTGTATTACTGTAGTTCTGTAGTATTAGACAATACTGTCTACATTTTTTAAAACGGCTAATGCCATTTTTAATGATTTTTTAAAAATGCACTGATCATTCTTTGGTTTCTACAGCAACCATTTAGAAAGTCACATCCATGTCATTTTTGAAGCAGGCTCTGACACCCTTTTTTGAGCTCTGCCCTTTGGCAACAAAGTATCACAAACAGATTTGTTGCAGTGTTCCAAAAAGCAGACTGTCTATAACTCCGAAAGCTGTGACAATAATGTGTTACACTTAGTAATACAGTATTAGCAAGAAAAGAGAAGTTGCGCCAAAAAGAATATCCTACTGTTCAATGTGTGGCTTCAGTTCTTTCCACAAAAGGAGATTCGCTGCCCGAGTCTCTCAGAGGTGATTCACCAACCTCTGTATAGGTGTAGGTAGAAAAAAAGGGGAAGGGTCCTCAGGCGCGTTGCTCCGCGTGTGTCTCCACGGCGTTTAGGACGTATGAAATTGAAGGGAAGAAAGGGGAACCACAGTGAAAAAACAACACAAAGGTTATATGCAATTCACTTCTTCATTTATGGGGAGGGGGGGGAGGGGTAGACAATAAAAATTCACTTCTAGGAGGAGACACACTCACATCTAGTCTCCAATTCTGATTAGATGATTTCTCCTCTGTGAATGATTGGATGGGGATAAGGGGATGCCTCCTGGTATAAGCGACCAATATCTATTGGCATAGGAAGGAGATGTCGCCAGACTCCACAGCGCGTCCCTTTTCCGGGTTGGGGTGTCTTGTCCTGGCTGGTTCCCTGCTGGCAGGTTCTTTTTGTTTGTGCGTTGAGTTCGGCAGGCTGCGGAAAGGATATCCAGAAGCCCGTGCACAGGCTGGATCCCTCTCTGGCTGTCTTTCCCCTCTGCACACACGATATACAGCTCCTTTGTTCCGCTGCGCACGTTTCGCTATTGCTACGTCACTGAGGAAGCAATAGCGAAACGCGTCTGACGTTTTTTGGTCACCGCAAGCCACCGTAGTGAGGAGTTTGACTTCCCTGCTATTTGGCCCAGCATCTTGCCGTGTGCGCATGCGTATGCGCAGCGGAACAAAGGAGCTGTATATCGTGTGTGCAGAGGGGAAAGAAAGCCGGAGAGGGATCCAGCCTGTGCACGGGCTTCTGGATATCCTTTCCGCAGCCTGCCGAACTCAACGCACAAACAAAAAGAACCTGCCAGCAGGGAACCAGCCAGGACAAGACACCCCAACCCGGAAAGGGACGCGCTGTGGAGTCTGGCGACATCTCCTTCCTATGCCAATAGATATTGGTCGCTTATACCAGGAGGCATCCCCTTATCCCCATCCAATCATTCACAGAGGAGAAATCATCTAATCAGAATTGGAGACTAGATGTGAGTGTGTCTCCTCCTAGAAGTGAATTTTTATTGTCTACCCCTCCCCCCCTCCCCATAAATGAAGAAATGAATTGCATATAACCTTTGTGTTGTTTTTTCACTGTGGTTCCCCTTTCTTCCCTTCAATTTCATACGTCCTAAACGCCGTGGAGACACACGCGGAGCAACGTGGAGCAACGCGCCTGAGGACCCTTCCCCTTTTTTTCTAGTAATACAGTATAATGTTACATATCAGTTGTAGCATTTCACAGACTGCAGCACAAAGTTAGACGGCGGCTATTTCGTTACGCAAACGATCGGGATCTTGACAGATTTATAACAGGAGCACCAAATGATTGCCAGTTTTGGTAAGAATGTACATTGTCACGTGCTTTTACATATTAAAAGAAAAAAGGGGGGGAAATGTAGTATTGCTGCTTTAAATAACAAAAAATAAACCGGCGCCTAAAAAGTCAATATCCGTGAAAAACCTGACCATATACTATAGTCCAGTCCTGTTGAACTAGGAATCCTCTGTTGTGTCTTGAGGAATGTCTCAAACCATGTGGAAAGAAAACCAGAGACCAATCATAGCATATAAGTATAGGATACTAGCAAAACTATTAGCATTGCCGATATGTACATTAGGAACCAGAACTGAAATTAATGTGATTCAGGAATTGTAAGCTAATGTTCATTCTTAGAATAAGAGAGACCAACTTCTAGCTGCAGAGATGTAAAGGATTTGATGAAACCATTTTTGAAATAAAATACAATTCTGTATTTTCCATGACTTCTTTCATTCTGTGAGGAGGTTTACCATGTTACGAGGTGTTAAACTTGCCCTCTTGGTTCAACTACCAACGGGTAGCATATAAGAAGTCATTATTAAAGGGTCATAGACAGACTGGGCATATTCTTCACCCATTCAACATTATCGGTTACAATTGGGTACAATCGTTTTCGCATCCTAACTTCTAACGCTGAGAAGGTAAAGGGAAGCTAAGAGACATAAATGGGGTGGAAAGGGCATAGGGGCCTATTCTGGTAGGTCTGATAACCAACTCATCG
The DNA here is from genome assembly GCF_040206685.1 of Ascaphus truei. Lineage (NCBI taxonomy): Eukaryota > Metazoa > Chordata > Amphibia > Anura > Ascaphidae > Ascaphus > Ascaphus truei. Next base: position 67,580,006 of record NC_134487.1, read on the forward strand.
AGGATTTTGAGCAGTTATCGCAAAATTTTGCCAGGTAACTATTCAGAAAGCCTGGATAACTTGGCCAAATCGTACAGGGAAGGTATTCTTTTTGCGATTTCTTGCTCCTGCTCAAACACAGTGAGCGGGAGCTGCCAAACAGCAAAATAGCGCCATTTTTATAAAATCACGCTACTCTAGTAGCCTCGATAAACTCATCAGAGCTCTGGAATAGTGAGTTTATCAAAGATTTATTCTCGCCAGCCCTATGGTGGCGAGATGGGATCTGAGAGCAGGACTTTTCCGGCAACGGATTGATGCCAGGAGTCTCCGGAGCTGATACACATTAATACCAGCTCTGGAGACCCCCAGCTTCCATCCAATGCAATGAAAATACATTTACAGGCAGCTTCATTACCTTAGCGGCTAACCGCTAAGGCAATTAAGGTACTGAAGGGGTTATCTACCAGTGCCCGGTTTATTGTGGGTAGCGGGGTTTGGTGAAGGTAGTATTTGGCCTATGGTGGGTGGTTAGGTCTTACGGGTAGTGGTGGTGGTGGGGGGTTGCGGTAGGGGTTAACCCAGTGCTTCCCAAACTTTTTCGGTTCAAGGCTCCCCAAGGCAATCAGGATTTTTTCAAGGCTCCCCAAGGCGATCAGGATTTTTCCGCGGCGGCCAAAGTAAAAACAAAGGTGTATATACATACCTAACAGTTGCAGTGCGCAGTTGGTGTCTCTCTCAGACACTCTCACACACTCTCACTCTCTCTCACACACTCCCACTCTCTCTCACAGACCTCACTCTCTCTCACAGACCTCACTCTCTCTCTCAGAACTCATTCTCTCTCTCAGACCTCTCTCTCCCTCAGAC